>NW_009913998.1:57576-95523 GCF_000696875.1 Nestor notabilis
ACTAATGAAGTTCCTCCCTACCATTCTTCTTTGAACAATCTTTCACAAACATAACCTTTTAATTTCTCTAGTCTACTTAATGTTCACAGACTCCTCCATCTTTTTTTTTTTTAATCAACAAAGTGACAAAACACTACATGATGGGTTAAAATTCTAAATGTATTTTTAAGAGTGTAGAAAGACAAGACCATACGGGTTAAGCGAACATTTGAACTTCTAAGCTGAATCTCCAACAGTTTTCAGCTTCATTCATCACTGATGAAAAAATGATTTTAAGAGATGCACTGAAGAAACATTCAAAGTCAATGTATCATAACTTGGAAAAGAAACACTAAGAACAATTGGATGGCTCTGATTTACAGCAAAAATAAGCATAAATTTAAAGCCTATATGGCAAATCATTTAGCTAGGAAATTTATAGAGAATGTCATACTTTAACAGGGATATAAGAAAGAATGAGAAGGAGATTTCCCTTTCACTGACAACTTAAAAATGGGGAGGTAAAACTAGGGAGATAGATCTTCACATCCACTAAAACCCTTAGAGATGCATTTGAAAAGCAAAACAATTCCTTGAATATGTAAAGCACTTCTTTATGAAGAAACACGAGGACTGATTTTGAAGGTAATTTACCAAATACTTTGACGTCAATGGAAGATAGCTGTGGTTTCTTCCAGTGACCCTGGTTTAAATTACTCCTTGTACAATGTTTACCATGGGAACAGTAATACTGGTCATCCTACTGCTGGCAAATTCTCCCAGAGGATCTTCTCTGCCCATGTAAATTAACACAGTACCAAAAAAGATAAGAAACCTTGACCCTAGAACTTGCTCTGCCCCACTTTGGTTTTAGATCAGCTGATATGTGCAAAAAGTATCCAGCCTTACCTCCACTATGGCTGCTGGAAAACCCATAACACTTGAGGCCCCAAGAAAAAGGCAGTTTCACCACTGATATTGAATCTGATGGTAGGATTTGTAAAAATATCAGGTTACTTAAATACAAATCACGCATGCAGCCGTCACCCATACATACATATATGTAGATATAAATATGCAAATATATCATGTATACAAACAAAACTATTAACCACACTTAAGCTCCTGCTGGAATTGTATTTCAAATGCTTAATTAATTATGATTAATTACTGTTTAAACATTCAATGAGTAATTCTATTTCCATTTTTTAAAAAAACAGTATAAACTGCCTCACTACACAGCCCCTAAATTTCTAACACAGTAAGACATATTCAAAGTTAAGCAGGAAAAACTATTAGCATAAACTAATCTAAGTAATAATTATAATTAAAAATATTTAACTTGAAGTAAAGAGAAAGAAAACCTGAAGTAGTTTTTAAGCAGACTGAGAAAGAAAAGATGCTTCAAGCAATGCTAAGTTATCCAAGACTTCTAAATTCTGTACCCAAACACTCACAGACAGTCCTGAAATTAAACTCCATACCTTGGCTCTATGTATAGTATGAGAACTGATCAAAATGTGAAGTTAAGTTCTAGAAATAGCCAAATATTCAGAATTCTGGATACCTAAAAATATCAAAGTTGTTTCTTCGGAAAGGGGAATACAGCAGAGTAAAAGATTACTTTTCTAGAAGTCTAAGTATTTACTTTTGACTCATATCTGACAACAAATATTTTTTTTTATAATTAAAATTATCTTACATGTTTGAATGCAAATGCAGAGCATCTTCCAAGATACCATTCTTTCTGTTGTCAGTTCATCCTTTCATTTATATTTCATATCACATTACTAATTCAGGCAAGCAAAAGTCTGATCTCTTATTTTTTGCCTGTTGGCTCTTTATCCCTTGCCTGGAGTGTGAGTGAAAAGTAGCAAGAAAGAAGCCACTTACTATTGATAGAGTGCTCACTGGCACACTAAGTATAACTGTCAGAAACACAAAAATTATTTATTAGCAGGTTGAACTGCCTTCTGGGATTCTATGAACTGCATCAGAACTTCCCTCCCTTTCTTCAGTCTGTAGTACTGCCTGTAAATAACTTAAAAAGTCACAAGGAAGATCTGTCTCTTGCTCATTGGAGATCTGTACTTTATTTTCATTTTTTGGTTGTTAGAATTATTTTGTTTTGTCTGATCTTTACATATTATGACATAAAGAAAAAAACACTGCCCAGAAACACTGTACTGCTATCTAAATGAAATTGAACAATCCTTGATGCTCAGGGCATTACAAGAACAGGAACTACAGAGAACAGTACACTACATTCATGTGTTTTGTTCACTATGTTGTCTAGGCTGTGTGTTAGAAAGAGTCTGTTCCTGCTTGGTTGGAGGATTCTAAAGTGGCAAAACACTACATAGCCCCACTAGGTAAATGGAAGGAATCAGTTGGATAAACATATTGAAGAACACAAATATAAAGGCTGGATTTGTTTATGAAAAAAGGAATATTGCAATTCTGAAGATTTTTATTTTTACCTATAAAAAGTATTTATTTTAATTGTTGTTATTGTTGTTGTTGCTATTACTAAGCTGTAATTTCATAATGTATACTTATGGGGAAAGAATGGAGAAAACCAGTGCAATGTATCTGAAAAACTGACTCTTTGATTTATGAGATTTGTGTGGATTATAGCTTCATATCTGGCATGAGTCAAAGTATATCATAGAATTCTCTCGTAGTTAGATTAAGCAGTTTTGTTTTCTGCTGCACAGTATATCCTTTTGTACTACTTGATTCTTATTTTTTTTATGATTCCCAAAAGATTTTTTCATGTCCTCTGGCAAGTTAGTTTAATAGTACCTTTTCATACATATATATTTCCTGGAAGTATATTAGAAGACAAAAACATCACTTGTTTTATATCTAACAGTTTCAGCCTTACACTGCCATCAGTTAAGAGATGCTTATAAAGGTTTTGAGGAGCTGCATTATACAGGTTTGACATATTTTTCAACTAATGGCAATGTAAACCACAAGACAATGGCAAAATGCAGAAATGAACTCAAACTCATAGTCTATCACTGTAATGAATGCATATTTCTGAATGCCTCTCAAGAAATTAACCATTTGGAAGCAATCTTTCAGAATTATGTTAAAAAAATTACACTTGAGCAATTTATTAAATACTTTAGTGAGGCCTATCATTTTCAAAGCTGTTAGTTAACTGCTTATTCTATTCTGAATAGGCTAAGACTTGAGCTCTCCATTAACATTCAACAGGAAAGCGTGAAAAGTTCTAGGTAACAGTAAACAAAAGATTAAAATGCACGGATGCCTTACGTGGTAGGCTAAATTGATGCAATTATCATAGGACTATATGAATATGAGGCAATAAAAATTATCACTTATCCACTTGCTGAATTAAAATAAATGACATCTATGTAAGTGGAAAACTATGGTCTGTCCTTCTATGAACATTTCTAACAAAATCTGAGGTCCAGTTGTAAGCCCTTTTGGGATGATGGTCATGTTAACTTCACCCATTCTGGCAAGGAGAAGTAGTGCATTTACTGATTGCACATTCCGTATGAGTAGATAACTGTTTAAATACTATACACAGGTTTCTTTAGTATATAAGTAAGTTTAACAACTATTGCTATCGAACTGACCCATACATAATAAGGTTATACAAAAAATAAAAAAAAAATACTACTAAAAAATCAGACAAGAAAACCTAATATAAAAAATCGCTCATGGAAAAAGCCAAAAGAATACTAACTGCATCATGAAAGTGTCCCATAAAAAATACAAACCACCAACCAACCAACGAACGTAGCATAGGAATACCTCCTTCTTGCTGTGGAAAAAGCTTGTGGTTTGGGGTTTGGTTGTGGGTTTTTTTGGCAGCAGGAGGATGTTTTTTTGTGAGGTTTTTTTTCCAGAGCAGATTCTCTGTATTGTCTGAATACTTATAGTTTCCTTACAAGTTTTTGGCTACTGGCACAGTTTAGGCTCCAGGAAGAATACTTCTGCTGGATGTACTTTGTTATGGATTCTTACTGCAGCCATCAACGGACTGCAGAACTAATATTAACAGTTGTAAGAGAAAGGAAACACCAGCAGAAATGCACCAGGCCATAGTAATTATTGCTCTTGGTTCTCTCTGGGTAGCTCAATTATAACTGAGTAAGAATTTCAATTACAATTACTATAAACTTGGAAGAGGCAAGGACTGCATATCTGTACATTCTGAATGTTCTGTTTTCATGCTATTTGAATTGTTGACATTGTTTTCTTCAGTTCCATCCAACTACAGAAGTTGTAGAAATCATTAATGATATCATGACAAAGTCATCTTGCCTTCATGTTACTGGTAGTTGGGTTCACAATGTCTAGTAATTTTGTTCACAATGAAAAAAAAAAAATACAGAACAGTTCATGCAGCCACTCCTAATTAAGCTGAAAATACATTTGGAAGCTCTGTTCTGGCCTAGTTTCGTTTATAGAACTGAGGTGATCTAACCTAAAGGTGTATGAATGGCAATGATTCTTTCCAGTTTTGAGACAGAAAAGACATGAGAAGGGCCATAATTAATTATTAAATCGAGCATCAATTGATATCAGAAATGCATGATCACTACATCTCTTGAGAAAATTGAAAAAGCACACTTCTAGATCATGCTCTTAAGAATCCTGCTTAGTCGTATCTGAATACTCATTAAGCTATAAAATTTCTAAGGATATTGATTATATTTTTTTCTTCATAATTTTCAAACTCCAAATATCTCTGCTTTAGAATTTTAAGTATAGACCAAAAGTAAAAAAGTTGTTGGTTTTGTTTGGGTACATTCCTTAAGAGCAGACCTTCCTGAACAAACTTATTATGCAATGTATTTCCAACATACTGCACTTTCAGCCAAGTTCAACTGCAATAACTTAATCTTCAGATCATATTCTCCCTGTAAAAATAATCATGTAATTCATTTTGGTTTATCCTTCAAAACAAAATCCCCCTCAGCTTTCATTAAGCAATAAATATTGAGTAAAATCATTAACTAAGGAGAAACTACCACTACTTTCTCCATGCTTCTTTGATTAAGGACTGACAGAATGGACCCAAATCTTACTGTAGCTCACTTGGATATAACACTAAAATTCATGTATCCAAGTTTAAATTGCTTTATATTATCAGTAAATTTGCCCTGCTACAAAGTAAGTTCTTACACATATATACTTGGTGGCAGAGTGGCTTTAAATTTGAGAATGAAGCAGGAAAGATTCATGCAAAAAACCAGTATTGTTTTCCGTAAATGAAGCAGTCAAAACGCATTAAGTAATTCAGCAAAAATATTTTCACCTGATCACAAACTCTCTTTTCCTGCTGTTCTTTAAAACAGAACCAAAACCCAGTGGTTAAACTATTGTACTGATCTCTTTTGACCTGAAAAAAGATGTTTGAATTTTAATCAACCAAAAAAGCAAAAATAAAAAATGCGAAGAACTAAATGTTCCAGTGGATTTTCTTAGATTAATTGGGTGAAAATTCAAGCAGTATTATTGTAACCATCAAACAATTAAGCCACATTTTAACTATGAAATATTCTCAAAGGAACGGATGTTGCTAACAATTTAACTAAACATATTTGCTTTTATGTCACCATTTACTACAATGTAAAACTGCACGAGACACAGCAAATTCATAGCTGGATTGCCCCTAGCAATATTTTAAATTTACAGGCACTAACTTTTACTGAATCTACATAGTCAAAGATAATATGTGGATAAATATATGCTTAATTTACACAAAATTACTTGTTATCGTATGAAATATATGCTATCACATTAACTTTTATGGTTAGTTATGAGCACCAATTATCTTATGTGCATTTTTATGCCTTTTTAAAACTGAATGTCAAAATTACATACAATAAAAAAGTAGAATAATATTTGTGTGTTTTTTAATGACAGCACAGTAAACAGGTAGAGACATGTTTAAAAGATACCTACACACAAAGATTTTCTAATATTTGGAATTCAGAAAAAAAGGTGACATTTATTATAGACAAAACTGCTCAAACATTAGCAGTTCTTCATGTCTGCAAAAAAAAGCACCCTTTGCCTACATTGAAAGTTACTTGTACTTTGTTAAGATACAAAATTTGGCATTTGGTTTTTTGTTGGTTTGGGTTTTTTTTTTCTTTTCCACGTTGGTGTCTTCACCTAACAAATGCATTAATCAAAATGTTTATGTCTATTGAAATTTCTTTTTTACAAGACTGAAAGCCTAAATCCTACCTGTTTACCACTCTGTCTGTCATGATTTATAAATATTTTAATCAACAACAGTTTTCAGTCTCAACACATGCCAGTTAACCTAATTGAAGTGCTAGACATAAATTTGAAAACCAGGAATTATTAACAGGGAAGTAGGGAAAAACTTACCTAATTGTCACTTACTACAATAAAATAAATATTCAGGTGCATATTCTGAACCAACTTAGATGACAGTTGCAGCTTTTGTTTCATAATGGTCATGATGCCAGTAACATTCATAAAGGCCCAAATTCAAGGCCGTATTTTTCACCATTGCTTCAAATACTAACTCAAATTCAAAACATTTTACCCTATATGTGTTCACTTCACTGAATTATTTTCTTCTACTTAGCTGCATCCCATGTTGGTTTTGCTGTTTCATATGTTCAAATGGACCTTAACTAATGTCTACAGAAGTTGATAGAAGTATTTTCCATGATCTTTGGTGGATGCTGTAATAGCCCTACAGTCTGAAGTTATATTTCCTAAATCTATTAATTGAACTATAATTTATCTGATGCACAAAGAATTTACACAACAGACAGTACAAACAGGATAATGAAATGCATAGAACATGAAATAAAGTGACATTACACAGCACCATCTATGAAGTAGATTTATTACTTTGCTAAAGTTGCAATAATTAGTAAGAACATTATTTTTAATGGCGCATGCTAAATATTAAAATGAGAAATTCATGGTGCCTGCTATTTTCTACACTGGTGGATGATTCTTTTATTTTTTTTTTTTCCCCTCAACTCTACTGCTTTTTGGACTAGCGAAAATGAATAAGGAAAGTTTCTACAAAATCATATTCTGTTCCTGACTAGTATTAGTGCTAACGTTTGATATGAAACTGCAAAATAATTGCAGTTGAAAGTTGAAAACTACAATGAAATTGAAAACTGTCCACACACTAAGGGGAAAGTTTCTATATAAACCCCACCAGTTGCTTTATACATGGAGCAATCCTCAGATGCACTTGCATTTCTAATAATTATAGCTTTATTACGAAGCACTCTT
The DNA here is from genome assembly GCF_000696875.1 of Nestor notabilis. Taxonomy (NCBI): domain Eukaryota; kingdom Metazoa; phylum Chordata; class Aves; order Psittaciformes; family Psittacidae; genus Nestor; species Nestor notabilis. The sequence goes on from NW_009913998.1 coordinate 64,837, forward strand.
ATTTTAGTCTGAGACAAGTTCCAGAGGTTAATTACCAATTTACAAAAATATGAATTAAATTCTGTTTTCTGTTTGCAATTTCTTACTTTCAATTTGATTTAATGTTCCTTCCTTTTCTGCATTCTGAAAGGGTAAATTAGAAAGTATGATTTATCTTCTCCACATAATTCTCTCTTCCCTATAATGTCATCATTTCTGCTCATATATTCCTATACTCTAATTGAACAGCTTTACTGTTTTAAAATGGATTTTTAAAAATATAGTAAAATTTGAATTGTTTTAGCCCAAACTAAGAAATAGTTGTATTTTTCATTATAATAGAACAGCAAATATTTGAACTACAGTAGTTATCTTTGTCATGTGGCAACAACAAAAAATATTACTCTGTATTAGAGTTTCATCTGTAAAATATGTCATATCTATGAATAGCTAGTAAAGACTTTGAAATCCTGAAACCATGATACATTAATTTCTAAAAATCAAATGCATCTATTATTTCCCAAATAATAAATAGCTTAAAAAAATTGCAAAACACATTGTTTATATCTGTCTAGAGAAGAATCCATTACCTTAATTTTATTTAAATTTTGCTTTAATTAAGAATGACCCATTGTAACCCTAAAATTATAAGAAAAACAGTACAATTTTCCTAAGCTTAATATATCAATGATATACAACATATTTTTTCTCCCTCCTATTATATTCAATGATCAACTCCTACAAGTATACTGTCAAACCTACTGATGAGTCATTTTAGCATGGATTCTTTTATAAACCCCTCCTAAAGACACCTTCAAGGTTTTTAATAAATCCTAGAAACTGAAGTCAGAAGCTGTTACCAAAGAAAATAAGCAAATCTGTGTCTGTTGATCTAAGGATATTCAAAGAATATGCACAGCGTGCAGTAGCAAAATGTTAGCAATATCTTAGTTCAACAGTTTGAAATAACACTTGGATATTTGCCTCATCCTCTATCACACTGTAAAAAAAAAAAAAGAAACAGGAGACTTCTATGCTGCAGGAAAAAAATCATGTGTTTTACACAAGAAGGATACATAAGAAATTTAAATGCTCCCTCTTTCAAAAGCAAAGCACTTTTTCAATAGATTGAAGTTTGTCACTAATTTGAGGGAAGAAGCAGAGTACTCCAGAGGACCTCATAAAGGCACATAATGAAGTGTGAAACCATATTTTGCAATGCAAAAATATATGGACTTCTTAAAAAAAGAGGGGATGAGATCATTCTAAGATTGCACAACAAATTTGGTATTTCTATTCAGATTTGCAACAGCCTTCTAGACAGAAGATTAGTTTAACATTAGGCATCACAGTAAAGGAATTCTCTAGTTTAGAGTGCGTAATAATTCACTGTTGCCCTTCACTGTACATTAAATGTCACCCATCAGAATGACAGGAGAAAAAATTATTACGCTAGGTAGTGACACTAGAGTCAACTACCTAATAGAATATCTGTTAATATAGGCACATTAGATGTGATTTTTACATACAGAATAAATCATTAAAGTATTTCCAAGAGCAACATAATGTTTCTCTAAATATTTAAAATTGTCGAAATAGAACATCCTTTAAATAAAAACAGTAAGTTACAAAACTTAATTTTGGTAATATGTGGTCATGTGGGGTATTTTACAATATTTATTTATATTGTATTTTTGCACTTATATGTCATACTAATGCTAAAAAGTTTTGTCATCAAAAATTAAGATCTGGAGAATTGTTTTGTGTAGGGTGGCTTTTTTTTTTTTTTCAAAATAAGAATCAAAAACTTTTATCTTTTATTATCTGTACATTAAAGATATCACCAAAATCCACAGGGATGGCAAATTAAATTAATGAAGTAATTTTTTTTCCTGAGCAAATACTAGACTATATGACAACCTCTGTTCAATCCAGCATGTTTTTTAAACATATTTTATTTTGGAAATGTTACTATTGTCATCAATTTAAGCAGAGCAATCACATGCTTAAAATTTAAGACAGCTTTGTAAAGCTTGATGAACTGAGATCTTCAATTTGATGTGAAATAAATAGATACACTGACTTAAAAGAAAATCTATAGCTGGATTCATAAGGCACATAAAGTTCCTTTTGCTGGCCTGTGCCTCCTAATGGCCATCTGAAGAAAAAGAACAGCTTTCAGATTTGGGACTTTAATAAAGATTTACCAAAATTCACAAAAAGCTACTGTGGTTCTTTTTCAAGTAGTCATGAATTAATTGTTTATGATTTTTTTTAATATTATAGAAAATAAATAATTCTGTATTTAAAGTACTTTTTAAAGTCAAAAATTTAGTATAATTGTGAATCCAAGTAATTCTGTGAGCTTTTGCGTCTACATCTTGATCAATAAGCAAAGGGAATGTCTCACGTTTCAGCAATGGGATGCAATCATCCATACACTTTACTTGTTACCACATTCCCATTCACAGTTTTGGCCTCTGCCACACTCAGGTGTAGTTCAGAGAGACAGGAAGTGGTGTTAAGCGCTGTGGGTGGGATAAGTGGGATGATGGTGCATTTAGTCATATGAAACATATGCCACACAACGTCACATTTATTCTGGGCTAGAAAGCAAGCCCTGGACTCCAGCCCTTGATAAGTATATACATAGTCTTCAGGTTCTTCTGTGGTACTATTAAAATCAGTGGTACCTATCACACTGACTTGTGCAGCATGACAGGACAATCATTCATTGTCTGATTGATTATAAAATGTTTCATCTTTTCTCATTATTCTTTTACAACTCTCAACTGTACGATAACTGTACAAATATTTCAGCTAACGGTAATGGAGCACACAGGCTTTCTTCAGGAGCACAGGGACTCTGCTGAATTGTAGCTTTACATCTTTTTTTTTAACTATATATAAAACGATCATCTAGATACAAAAAGGTATTAATGCCTCTTTTGTTGATAGCACTGACAGTCGGGAACTGCCATCCTCACGTACTTGTCACCCATGTGCCTCCTTCAGAGCATTGTCAATGAGCTGGAATTCATCCCTCCACCTCACCAATTTGATAAAACCCTGTCAGGTACTAAGTATGTCAGATTTTTGCCTCAACTCAGGATTTCTTCCAGACTATGTTTCCAAGAAATTGTAAATCTAGAAGTAGTATTTCACTGATGTAAGGTCTAGATCCTGACTGCTTCTGACATACGCAGTAACTCATTCTTTTCTACAGAAATAGACTACGGATACTGCTTTCTCTTTCTTTTTTATTGAGGAAGGACAATTATACTATCTTTTTCATTACCAAGGGCCACTAACTTGAATTCATTTTGTATTTAACTCTGTCATTTGAGTCAAATGTACTGCTTCTATAACCACATAGCCTACCCACATCTTATCTACCATTATCCCTCTGTCCAGATAGCCAAAACAAATGTTTGTGACTTAAAGAACCTCAGAGAGATTCAGCTGCCTAAAGACAAATGTCTCAGGATTTTCAGATTTTCCAACATATTCAAGGTTATCTTTAAGGATCTGTGATACAGGGACCTACAGGCAAGTTTTATATTTCTGCAAAGGCAGATACATGGGATAGCTGCGTGCTCCTCTACCATGTATCTGCACAGTTTCCATCAAGTTTCAATACTTACAAACACATTCTTTTCACACAAGTTAATCTGAGATGTAACTTTGGTTTTGCTTCTGTATTTCTCACATCAACTGCTCTTTCCCAAGACAAAGATAAACTTAGAGATGATTTTAATGTCATTACCATAGGCTAACCTGTACAGTTATCCTACCTGCGTCATTTAAATCTCATCCAGAATTCATGTGAGAAAAGCCTCAAGGCCAAAATCAATACCTGTCTTTCAAAATCATCCTCAAAATTCACTTGCTTTGTAATGTAGACCGTAAACTGAAATGTAGTCCTGCCTAGGTAACTGATGAACTATGACTGCTGATTCTGACTGCTTAGAAATGTAATCATTTTTCACTTCTTTTTTTCACACCTGATAGAAAATTTCATCCTACTTCACTATTTAAAGTATTTAACTACTCCTTTTGAAATTTGAATTCCTTAATCAACCATTTAGCAACTGTTCTGTAACAGCAAGATATGACCCTGCTTGGTAGTGGTCTCTGAAAGCTGCCATGTGTTACAAGAAAATCCAATTAAGCATTCAGTACCACCAAGAAATCTCCACTGCCTTCAGCTGTGGAGTCATTTACATCCATGCATAATGCCACAACACCATTATCTTTCGTGGTTTTGACTTTTGCTTTTGCACAGGCACAAAGGACTATACAGCATTGAAAGTCAGGATGACAAGGAAGATGTTGCAAACATTGACGTTTCCCATTGGCAATTTAAGCTGAAGGCAGAATCGGGCTTCTAGCAGCAGTAGCACAGAAAGATATGAGGAGTCTCTGGTATCCATCTACCTAGTAACTTTGTATAATTACAGTTACATTTGAAGCAAGGTGAAAATTCCTCTCATTCCAGTAAATGAAAGGCACACTGACCAGGATTTTTACATGATTAACTACTCACTCTCCTCTAACATGCCCGTTTGGAAGAAGGGGAGAGCAAAAGAGAGAAGATGAGAGAGAGAAGTGTGTGGAGAATAAATATGACTAATTAAAATCGTTTTTCAGATTTTTTTTCAACTTGACATTAACTTTGCCATGCTCTGTGAGCACAGCAAAGCAGTACAATGTACAAAATTCTGCTAACTGCTTCCATTTTTCTTCTGGACAGGGCTCATTGGTTACATTATGTCAGCCACAAAACCAGAGAATTTTCTAAGCAATGGAATTCTTTCACAGAAACTTCTCTGAACCTGCATTACACTATAAACCTTTCTAATTTTCACTACAAAATATCTACCAAGAAAATTGCTCCAGGACATGAACTAATTGCTGTACTACTTGTTAGCTGAAAACTGTCTTCTATCACTGGTGTTGGTATGGAAACACTGTATATCTACTCTACAAAATGCTATTTCTCATGGGAAAGAACAAGAACTTCAAAGATCTGGAAGAATGAAAAGAAAATGTATAATCTTCTTCTGCTACCTACCACCTCACTATTTACCCCAAGAAAAGTTTTCCTTGCAGCATTCTTGCTCCCCATAGTTGAGGAAGGAAATTGAAATGGTAAAAAGGCAGTAGCTCTGGGTTGTTTGCTATCTTTAGTCTGGTGAAATTACATGAATGATCCCATCAAGCTGAAGTAACATTGCCTTCATGGTTCTCACAGCTAGAGGCTATCTGCTGCAAAGTCTTTAGGCAAATCCTAATTAGCAAGTGCAGGTGCCACATACATCTAATGGCCACACAAAACAAAACAAAATGAAACAAAACAAAATGAAACAAAACGAAACAAAACGAAATAGTATAATGACAACAAAGTGCCAGAACAGGCCTATTTAATAAAAGTTACTAATATTTAAAATACTCTCTCATGTGCTATTAAAATGATTAATAGTGAACATTTTGACGTTATTTTCTTATAAAATCAATTATATCCCTTAGCGATATGTTTTTAAACTATGATGCTGAAAATTTTCAATATTGTATAATTATTTCCCTGCAAGAATACCCCTGTTGCTTAAGAAAGAACTTCTGATAATACTATAATAAAAACATAAAGGTGCTCACCATTGTTCTTAAGTCTGAAAATGCATGATTAACTTTATCCTAAAGCAGTTTCACCATCATTAAAATTAACACAGGGTGATTTCCATAGATGAAACAGAAATGTCTGGGTGACACACTACTGATTTAGTTTCAAAACAAACAACAATTGTTTCAAAAACAATCACCATACATGTTTTTTCAGACACATTTCTGGTTAAGCCCTGCTGGTACTTAAACGGCTCCTCCTCTCTGAGTTAGAGAGTGGAGGATTGCATAAGCCAGGTAAACTTCTGGCTAACAGCTAAATGATAAGTAATTCTCATACTTCTGCTGACAGAAACTTGTAGGCAACAATCTTACTTTTCTCCAGATCCTGAATAACACTTAAAGTCAATAAATATTCCTTATTTATTTCCTTATTTCTTTTAAAGATATACTTCTGTTTTGAAGTATAATGTTTAACCATGACCCAAGAGAGAAGTGCTCTGTCTTTTGAAGAGGTAAGGTACTGGTAAGTTTATTTTGGTTTGTGGTTTCCTTTTTCTGTTTTATTTTTCCTCCAATTTAGCTTTATTTACATATTTTCAGAACACAAGGGATAAAGCTGGTAGACAGTTGGAGGAATTTAGGAAGTCTGGTTTCAGCTAAATTTGCAGAAGCAAAATTATTTCCAGTTCTGAACTCAGAAAGTGATATTAAAAAAAAAAAACAACAATAAACCAAAAAAACAAAACAAAACAAACAAAAAAACCCCCCAACAAACTGGACATTTGATTATTCACTTAAAAATACCTAAAATTAGCCTAAGACTGTATCTGTTTTACTAATATTACACAACAATACGAGGTCCATTTTATAGAACAAGTGTAAAATCCATACAATTCTTCCATTACCCATTCCTATCCTTTAAGTAATCCCTACACCAAAGAATTCAAGTGAGAACTTTGAAATACTATCCTATATAGCTAGGATTTTCTACAAGGTTAATAAACGTCATATCGTATTGGCTTTGCTTCCAATGATTTATATCTCCATCTTCATTTAGATCATATAAAGAAAATAATTGCATATAGGTCTGCATATTTAGCAAAGAAGTAATGTTAATTTTCATATATTTGGCTTTTTAACATAAAATCTGCCTTTCAATCCTTACAGCCGTCTTTGGTCAATATTATTGTATGGGTTGGGGTCCTCCATAAGCAGGGTAAATAGAAATCATGCCTGCTAACATGCCATTTTCCATCCTGTCACTATAACCCCTATGTTTTTCTTGAGGAAACTTTTTGCTTTTAAGTCAAGGTGTCCCAAACAAGATGCAGGTGTCAAATTTCAATAAATAAAATGTCTTAGACATCAGCTTTTCTGTTTTCATTTTTGGGAAAAACAAAACAAAACAAAACAAAACAAAAACCAACAGCTCAGCATCTGGTTGAATTTATTTTCTTATTTATCAGACAATCTGTAAATTCAATCATTGATGCTAATGGAAAAGGAGTCAGTCATTTAACTTGCACATTTTCAAATTGCCACTTGTATCCAATTATTAATAAAATCTTATGACAGCACTGTAGTACCTTCTCGGATTCTTATTGACTCTATTCCCATTCAACTAAATTCTTGTGTTTTGTCCTTTAGGTTGGAGGGCTACATGGTTTTCTACATCTCATGAAAAAAATGTTGCTGTGCATTATGGTGAGAGTTACAATTTCTTCCTCCACACTAACATTACACAAGCCAGAGCAGAAGACATGCAAAAAAACAAAACAAAACAAAACAAAAAACAAAACAAAACCAAAAAACTCCACCCAAAATAAAGCAAACAAGCCTCCTTTTCTCAACCTCCAAATACATAAAGGAGACTGATCTTTCTCAAAAAAATTATTTTCACTTGAAAACACTCAGATTCATCTGTAGAGGAACCCTTCTCTTCAGGCACATTTAACAGTATTCCATGCTATGGTTTGCTAAATAAATACACAAAGTGCCACTTCTAGATTTGTGTCTTATTTTCTTTTCTTGTCACATATCAGGGAAAGAAAATGTTTTGACAAAACAGAATCAAATTATCCAATATGAGAGAAGAATATTTAACACTTTTTCTGGAGACTCTTAACTTTTTTTCCAAGCAAACTATTTCATTCAAGCAACCCAATATTCTTCTCCTGTGCTATATGTGTTGGTAATAAGCAAGGTCTGTTAAGTATACAGATGAACCACTGTACATGTCACCACAGTGTGAAGATCTTTGAAAATTAGATGAAATTGTTCCTCAGACTGTTTTTTACCTTTCTCAGCAAGGACTGTAGGATTATTTGCTAGTGGATGGCAGCCGTACATACAGACTAACAAATAACTATTGGTGGAAGGTATGAAACATTGTTTTGTATGATGTTATAGAACTCTTGATAAAACAGTCTTCAGCTACTGACTCACCTATAGAACCTGTTTAATGAAGGCATTTGAAGACATGAAATGAATAAATGAGATCTACCTTGCTTGTAGTTAAACCCAATCAGATGAAGACAAATGAAAATTTCTTACAAGAAATGTCACAGTTTTACTGCTGAGATACTTTCAAAAACAAATGACATGGTATGTATGTTTATAATATTTTAACTCAGTCACATAGCGTGTCAAAAATTCACAGAAAACTAGGCACATAAAGTCAAATATGAATATATGAGCTAATATTGCATGTGTGTGAAAAAAAATGACAACACACATGGCAAAATGCCTTCCAGCATCTCAGCTTGTTCTAGATGAAGGGAATGCAAACCAAATTATTCAATGGTGGCAGGTGGTTTGAAATAATACTGTAGATAAACAGTGAATGGCATTCAGAAAGATGTCTAGCAATGATATGTGTGAAGCAGAATGAATCAATCAGAACAATTCTAGTCAGTCAAAACTCAAAACGGAAGAAGGCCAGAGAATAAACTCATTATTTCAGAAGCCATTCACCAAGGAAAACTTAGGAGATTTTACTAGTAAAGATAATTTATCAAACTGAATCCTCTGTAAGAGCTTTAGCAAACAGCCTTTAGATCCTAAGATACAAAATACCGCTAAGATACAAACCAATATATAAGAACCTGACATATTTAAGCAGTGAAATATTAAGTGTAAATAAGAAACTGAAAATAAGAGAAATCATGGTATGAAATGTAGCTCATATGTTTATATGTATGTTTATAAATATATAATACATACAGGTAAACAAGGACGGCTTATAAAGTGAAGTCAGAATGCATATAGACAGAAAGAGCTGTCCAGCTAAAGAGAGATAGTGATCTTTCTATAGTTCTGTAAATTTACTTGTCTCTGAAATACTTAAGCAAGGAGAATGAAGAGACTGAATTGCTGGTGGTAAGAGACATTAAATTCCTTAAGGGTGGATGGAGTTATGATTCAGTTCAGACATTTAAAATACCTAGGTTCTTGAATAATTAGTGATGGATTGAAGAACCTTGTGATGGCTTTCAGAATAATGAGAAAAAAATCAACAGAAAGGATGGAAAGAGGTTGTAGGCCATCTTCACTTTTGTACAGCATGATACCACCATACTCTTCACACACACACACAAAAAAAAAAAAAAAAAAAAAAGGTATTTTCTGATTAGCTTAATCTACAAAATAACAAGAAGTTACAAAAAACATACTGATGGAGCAAGTGCTACAAACAGATACATGTTACAATGTGTTTTCCTTATGGCACAAGTCAACAGACCTACTGATTTGTTTCCTAAGAAGCTCCTACACGTATCTTAACTCTGCAGAAGACAAAGTTTGACACCACACAGGAAGGAAAAAAAAAAAAAAAAAGAAAAAAAGAAAAGGAAAAAACTTCTTGACAAAAGAATCCAGAATTGACCAGATGTGTTGAAGTAAGGATACATTTCTTCTTTAAAGTGCATGTGGATATTTAGACATGGGAGGCACTATATCTTCCGTTGGACTACCAAGACAGATGAGTAACAAGTTCTTCAGCCACCCTCAGTTAAAATATTTCAGTTGTTTTGCTGGCAATAGTTTCTTCCTATATTTGATACATGGCAAGTAGTATCTGGGATGTCAGACTGATCTACCACCAATATAGACAAGAAATTTTCTCTTACTGTAATCTCGAGCAGTATTTTAATAGAGGCTGTTATTTAGACGCTCTGCTTGTACATAGACTTGGAGAACTCTTGATAGTCTTGTATCTCCCTGAACAGCTGAAGGAGACTAACAGCATTCAGAAGTAATTCAAGAGAATCCTGAGGGGTTAGGATGAGGAGCTCATATTGAGTTGTTTATTTATATATTAGAGATTCTATAACCTGACAGTGAACCCAGATAAATCTCTTGTGTGGGAGGCCAGAGATATCTTTCTTAGTGTCAAGATACAAAGTGTCTTTCTGAGCATCAAGATGCAAAGTGAGAGATTGCTGCTTAACTCATTGCTATGTAGTTTTTTAGCCACATATCCTCATCTACATTTAGACTTTATAGCACAGATTACAATCTGTATCATAGCTTCTCAAAATAATTACACAAGTTAGATGATGACCATAAGAAAGTATTGTAATTCCTGTATGTTTCACATTTTTAATATTGAAAAAAAACACAACCTCAAAATAAGTTCTGTGTGCTGACCATTGAAAATTAAACTTAAATACTATTACAGATTATGCAGATTTATGCATTAATATTAATGGCATACAGTATAGTAAACTCCCATTCTGGTTCACCAGTTTAAAGCTGTCATCCACATTTTGTGAAAAGTGATACTCAGAAATATCTGAATATCTGATATCTGATCTGATATCTGAGCATATTTGAAATAACAAGTGCAAGTCAGCTTACATTTCCAGTGACTGCTGTCCAGGCAAGATGACTATACAATTACAGTTAATTTTCTTCCTAGCAGCTAGAACAGTGCTGTGTTTTGCTGATAGCACACCAATGTTTTAGTTGTTGCTAAGTAGTACTTCCACTGGTCAAGGACTTTTCAATCGCACATACTCTGCCGGTGCGAGGGGCACAAGAAGCTGGGAGGGAGCAGAGAAAGGGCACCTGACCCAAACTAGCCAAGGGGGTATCCCATACCACAGCATGTTATGCCCAGTATGTAAACTGGGGGGAGTCATCTGGAAGGGGACATTGCTGGTCGAGTCAGGCTGGGTATCGGTCTGCGGGTGGTGAGCAATTCTATTGTGCATCACTTGTGCTTTCTGATCTTTATTTTTTTGCTGTTTCCTATTATTATCATTACTGTTATTGTTGGTGTCCTATTGTCACTATATTATGTTTTATTTTATTTTATTTTAGTTATTAAATTATTCTTATCTCAACCCACAGGTTTTACATTCTATGATTCTCCTCGAATCCCATCCAGGAAGGGAGGGGTGAAAGTGGGAAGTGAGTGAGCAGCTGCATGCTACCTAGTTGCCAGCTGGATTTAAAACACAACACTATATATAACATATAGCAGGATAGACTAAGTGAAAAGCAGGTGCTTAATAATTTGCTTATGAGTACAAGAATTAAGATTTAGTCAAAGATTATATGAAAAGAAGCAGACTATACTGAATATTTTGGAAGCAGTCATAAGTTGCAACTTGGTTTAACTGAAATAATTGTTATGGAGCAGTTTTGGAAAGTTCATAATTTTTTGCATTCTTTTATCGTTATCTATTTACACAGTATTTTATAGTCAAGTGACAATATCTCCACTTGCATTACAACTGAGGCAAAACTATCTTCAAACTCTAAGATAGTAAGAGCAGCAGATTTCAGAGTTGACATCTGGATTGCGCAATTAGGTGATGAATCCATTCCAGAAAACACCTCACAACATACGCTGTAGTTCTCTAGGGAGGCCTCTTGTAGGAAGAATCCTTGTTAAGAATAAAGGGCAAACATGCTAACTTCCTACTTGAATAAATATCGACGTAGTAATTTAGTAACCAGAGCTCCACAGTAATTGGAAATGTAGTTCCCTCTCATTCTGCCATTAATTCCTTTCCATCATGATAGTTTTCATGGAGTAGTTTGAAAATCAATCAGATGAGCTCAAGGGCAGAAATCAGCTGATCAAGAAATATGAAATAAGAATGAAGACTGATGAGATGTAAAGGAATATGCATGGACTCCAGAGAGATAACACTCAGGCATCTGTTAGAGTCTGAAGCAGCAGACTATTCCTAAGCTTCATCACAGGGAAAAGATTAAGATAAATGTGTGGAGATGTTTTTAAAACTCTTGTCTTCTTTTTGTATGATTTATTCCAGCTGGTAGAAGTAAAATATCATTTGGTGATGAGGAAATGTTCGTTGTGCTTTTATTACTGCTTACAAGGAAATGAAAAAATAGTTGATACTAAATGCTTTAACAGCTGAAACCAGCACAAGGGGTTGACTTATGAAAAGTAGGATAGCAAAATTCTGCTGAAGGGAAGAAAAAGCAGAATGTCCTAATGTACAGAATGTGGTACAAGTAAAGGTGAATCAAGCTCTTTAAAATGATAACCCATGATTTAATATTAGCAATTAGGGCAGTTTAATGTATATTTACACAATATTCAGTGATACTCCAGACAGGTCAGTATAAGAAGCATAAAAGCTCATTAGTGGACCATTTTATCCAGGGTAGTTTATCTGCTTCACAGCTGATCAATAAAGGTGAAGCATCATGCTAAGGCAGGTGTACTTCTTCCAGTTATGAAGATAGGTCACTTAAAAGTGCTTTATGACAGACAGACATGTTCACAGCAAACAGACCTTACTACACAGAGAAATACTTCAATGTGCAAGGAATAACCTGAAATCCAGTAAATGTGGTGGAAAATGATTGTATAAAAACATTTAAGGAGTTCAGCCTCCAACCTGTGTTTTCAGAAAAGATTCATGAAGACAAGGATGTTTAAAAACATACATATTGAAAGACCTATGCAAATAAAGCATATTTAGTATTTCTGAAAAAGTATGAAACTGATTTGCTTCATATTACCTATGCAGAATGGGAAGTATTCTCAAGTTACCAGTATATTGATTTTGCAGAGACCAAAAACTAGAAAATGGCAGATTCATATACATAGACTAATGGAAAAGGGACAATATGTGTCTATGAAGTTGGTATACAACACTGTAAGAAACCAGCATGTTTCTCAGAAATGAGACAATGGCTTGCACCAACAGACAGAAATGAAAAAAATTTGACTAGTCGAGATTTTTCATTATACAGATCAGAAAACATTGTGTGCTTGACAGAAGACAAGAAGGAGTTGGCACACTTTATTCCAGTCTTAGTTTTCCTTCTAATCACATGTAAACTGTGAATTTAACTGGAATTCTAAATAAATGAAATAAGTAAAGGCAGAGGCATAGAGGGAAGATACTGGAATTAGAAAGCTACAAGACATTAGATGACAGAAGACACTACTAGCAGTGACACAAAGACACTGCTAGCTAGCAGCAGAAACAGATCTATTACTGTCGCCACAAGAGAAAAAAAAAAAATGCTGTACCATTTTCTCAGTTCATAGAAAAGCAATAGGCTTAGTGTCAAGCAGACTGAGATTATCTATCAGTCATCAGCCTGTATGACAAAAAAAGGAACTTCAGAAAACACCATAACTATTTAGATTTAACAAACACAAAAAACAAGATTGAGGTTTTCATACATGTGAAGGAATCACAGCCTACTATAGTTCCCCACAAAGAATGACAACTAACAAAACCAGCGTAGAACACATACATGTTCATTCATATGTTCATTTTTGCATAACAGTGCAAAACCTATAATGTCTACATAAACAGATGACTCATCATTTTGGGGGAGGACTACAAGACGAAAAGGACATAGAAAAGCCCTACAGCTAACAAATCAATCTCCCTCCTAGCTTTTTGAGTTGAGTATGCAAAGATAGCAGCTTTTTATACCCGGTTGTCCTTATATCTGGTTGGAAGGAAAATCCAATGCTCTTGCAAACAAAGGAAAAGACTAATGAAGATTTATGTTACTTTTTTTCTCCATTTATGCCTAATGTTACTCTTTTCAGCAATTCTCTCTCAAAGATTCTTGAATCTTCTACTGATTTCTTCCACTTTCCCTAAATATGACCATACCACTAATTAATGAGTGAAATCCAAGTACCATAAAAAGAATTGTACTTTCCATTTTCATTGTACCAAGCTCTTATACCCCAATACCATCTGGAAGACAATGGTAAAACAATAAAATCATGAAACATTTGACAGAAAATGGGAGGTTTAAATCTAAAGACAAATATTCTACACTGCATACTTTGATGTAATTACAAAACATCATATCATAAAAGACATGCTAAGTACTGCTCCAAACATAAATACACCTTATTACAAAACACGGTAATTATTATGAAACACTGGTAGTTAAACATTCATTATGGAAGGATTGTTATGAAATAGAAATCTTAATAAGACAATCTAGGTGGAACCTATTAATTTAGTCGCATACAGTCCAACAGTTTCATGACACCAGGACTGAAAAATACATCATCAGCTGTGTAATACCTAACTTATAATCTGTACTGAAAATAAATAGCCAGCACTATACTGCAAATTCCTCTTCACTACCACACTTCAATTAGCAGTAGCTTCCTTTACCTGATGCATACGTTTTGTGAATTCTGTTCTCAAAAGCCTCCTACTTTTGAATATCTTTTTTTTTGTCTCTTTAGTATTCAGTGGGAGATTTCATTTTTAGCTTACACCTGTTTCCCTATATGAACTATAGTGTTAGAAAATGCTATTACATACTTTTAATTCATTCTACATTATGAATAAAATCTGTAGGTTATCTTACATAATCCTAGATCTTTTATTTCTAAATTGATACCAATATTTGATTAAGCAATTAAATATTGTTGAAAAGCTTTAGATATGAAGGCTGATATAAACAGGCATAAAAAAAAGGTATTTTATACAACTTTATCAAAAAACCCAAAAAACCTCCTCTGCTCAGTATAAAACATATTTCATCTTGCTTTACAATGAAGACAATGCTTCCAAGTGCATAAGGAATTTATGTTGCTGGTCACAAAAACAAGTAAGTGAAAAAAAGTTCAGCTATAGTGGCCTACTATGTAGCTCTTCTGTTTAAAAAGGAAAGTTCTTCCCAGTTCTGCTAGTGAGATCAGGTGTCTGAATAGCTTAGCAAAAAAAAGGTTTCAAGAAAACATCTTTCCTACAAAATATGAAAAGACGCATTTTCAAAGTAGGAGCTCAGCCATATGACTTCTGCTAACATTACTGGGAGCTGCCTATGCACTGTGCATCATGCTGAAAAACTCCTGCAGTGATAACCATAGGTTTATAACTTTTGGACATACATATAAACATTTTACATGAGGTGTTTCAAAAGGTAATATTTGTGATTTATGCTCAACTCTGCTTTGAGAAGTATCTGTTTCACAGGAACACCTCAGAAATTAATTTTCTCTCTGGTTATGTAGTCCACTAAAATCTACTGTTCTTTCAAGAAACTTTCAGTAGAAGTCTGGCTTTTTAAAGCAGACTTCTAAAGAAGGCACATAAGCGAAGTTATTATGTGAAGTTATTAATTACAAAATATGTTTCAGTGTTATCTATATTACTTCAATATCTCATGTATAGGTGATCTTGTTAAATTGTTTTTAAACCTGTTTCCCCTTAGTAGAGGAACAATATAATTCCTCCAAAATGAAGCAGACAGCATCAGGGAAGGATGGAGAACCCTGCTGTCAACTACAGCACAATAGGTAAAGAAAAAAATGAAGTTATTCTTTGTTACACAGAATGAAATCATAAAAATCTTCATGCTGAAGTGAGATTAAATTATCAAATACAAAAATAGTAATAATAATAATAATAATAAAATCTTATTAAAGAGATTCAAGCCAATAATACTAATATGTATTTGATTTAAAAAAATATTTTAAAGTGACCACCAGGAGGAATCTGCAAAATTTACATCCCTGGGAAATGCTGATTTACTGTTATAATATTTTTTTTTTTTTACTGTCACAGCAAAAGTTAAAGTTACATCATGTAAGGCTATTTCTGGGAGCATCTGGAGTCAATCTTAATTACTTAAAAAGGAAAAGGTAAATATAAAGGGAATTTTTGACAAAAGATGCTTTTCTCCTTCTCTAAAGAGAGCCCTATATATTAAATCAATTTATAATTTAACAATTATTGTATGGAGTTTCTTAACTCCAAAAGGTCAACTGAACATGCTTCCAAATAGTCTCAGTTTTTAAACTATGTGAAGTATGTCAGGGATTTTATCTAGCAGACAGTTAAAAACTAAATAGTCTTACCCTACTTCTAAGATAATAATCTACATTAAGTGATTTGTTTTATAACAGGTAGAGGCTCAGTTTTGACCTCTAGGATTAACATGGGCAGCTAAGTACTCAATTCGAGATTAAGTAGCATAGCATCAAATGAAATCAGCCTAACAAAATAAAATATGTCAACCGCTGTCTTTTTGAATACAGCATAATAGGGAAAAAACATTTTATAAACTTTCTAGTGTCTCTAAATTTATAAATAAAAGGAGAAACTTGTTAGTATACTCAAGACTTAGTGATATAACAAACTGGAGACTTAGTATGGTGGTGGAGAAAATTAATAGTGAGAACCCTCATCATTAATTATTCTTCTGTACATCGTGAAGTTAAAATATAAGAGTATGAAAGTAAGAGAATTTTTGTGACTTTTGACAATTATTAGTAAGAAAAAGATTATAACAATTGCCAAAAAAATCACAAAAGTTGACATGTTACCTGGCTATGACAAAGAGCACACAACTGACACCCAAGTAAGCCAGCAGAATATACATCCAGATATCAGGGGAGAGAGGATTCAGGAAGGAGAAGACGCCGGGGTTTGTACCATTGGGCTTGCGGTACAAAATACTTATTCCAAGAGTCATAAAGGGCTTGGAAAAGTCGATGACCTTCTCTCGAACATAGGTAATTGCCAATGGTGCAACTGCAAGGTCAGCTTTCTGTTAACAGAAATACAAAAAGAGAAAAAAGCTGTAAGTCAGAAGAAACACGTTGAAGCAGACGATCAAATTAGGCAAAACTCAAAGTTCATATGGAAGAGATTTTTTCTTGTACTAGGTAGGCTGAAATTTAAAACTCTCTTCTCCCTATAATGAAGGAAACAGATTTATTCTGCTTCCTGCTTGCTAAACTGACATAGCACTTACAGAATATCTAAAGCATTATTACAGGAGTAGAAATGAAGAAAAATACTGCTTCCTGCAGAAAGTATGAACATCCATTATCTTATCTTCTAATACTTTTTAAAATGTACATATCAAGATATGTCTTCCCTCTGTCATTCCTTCACTGTGCCCTTTAGAAGCTAACATATTTGTGAAGCAGATGTGAATATGCTTTTACAAGTGCAGGGAAAGGGCCAGGAAGCAGTTTTCTTATTTTAGCATAGAAGTATTGGTTCAAAATGAAGAACTTTTAAAAATGGGAAATGATACACCTGAAAGGCTGCTTCACAGAGTACAGCTGTTCTTACTAGTTTACAAAAATCACTATGAAACTTTTAGATAACTATCAATTGTAATATTTAAAATTAAATCATACAATATGATACAAAAGTATTTTGTTAATTTACATGTAGTTTTTGTTATTACAGTAATAATTCATAGGAGATTAGTGAACGATCTATAATATTTTTTATTCAAAAGTTAATGGAAATCATAAAGACAAGGAATCTACACCATCTACTTCTTAATCTGTCAACACCTCTTGAAAGACTACTCTTCATGTGTCTATGTGTAGTTCTGTGTGCGTGTACCTATGCACAGATGAAAGAGGGAAGTTCAGAATGAGAAATTATACAGTACAAGATTTGACAAGTTGTAAACTAAGAATTCCTTGTAAAATATATGTAAATATAGGTATGTAATGACAGAAATGGTACAAGTACCATAAAATACTTCTATACAAGTAACATAGCTGCAAATAACACCATTTTCAGAATACCTGTTCTAAAACAAGATACAAAGATTTTATTCCCTATAAAATCATATAAATTCATACACTTACATATTTTGCTCAGTTGGTATCATGTATACTGTGGAACACTCACAATCCCACACAATATTCTAGCATTTCAAAGTTCTACTATAGTCTATTGTTATGAGAATTAACATATCATTAGATCTACCCTAGTAAAATACTTCTATGTTACAATGTGAAACTCTTTTGGTTCTGTCCATTTAATTTGGTAGGGTTTACTGGTCAAAAACATGACATACACTTAATTTCCACTGGTGTTCAGAACTTATAGGTATTAATCAGACCAGTAAAGCTTTATTCCACAGCAGCTGAGTTATCTATTACATACTTTTGATGACATTCCAGATGATTCAGAAAGAAAACACAAAAGTAAGAAACTAAAACTAATTTGAATTAAAAGTCATAAGTCAACATGTAGAAGTTGGAGAAACATAACAATTCAAGCTATTAGTAGTTTGTGAGGCAACTAGAAGTTCTTGCCATAAGAGTCTGAAGCCAATTCACTAGAGACTGTCAGAAGATAAAACTTTGCAAAGATAGAGAAAGCAGATGTAGATCTTCTGGAATTCTATTGGCAGTTGTGAATTTTGGTCTTAAAACAGTAACAGGTTTGAATAACAAACCCTTTCTTTTAACAAATGCATTTGGAAATCCAGTCCTTGGTCATTAGATGAAAAACAAAACCATATACAGTTGAATACTGTTTGTAACTATCTGCAGTGGAGGAAAGCATTAGGGAAGTTCATAGATCTTGCAGATGAAATTAGAAAAATAACCAAACATGAAATAATGCATGTCTCATGACAGAACAGGTTGATCATATATTCCAGCTTGGAAAACAGAGATCCAAAATGTAGGTCTATATCTTGCTATCTCAAGATTTTCTTCAGAGCTTTTGTAAGTCTGTTTCTATATACTTGAACTAGTTAATATATGACCATAAGAACAACAACAAAAAAAGAAGTCTTTACTGATTGAGGAAACAAAAATCTGCTAGAATTACTGACATAAAAACGTAGTACTGCTGCATGTGTCCACTTTTGCTAATATCTGTTATCTCCAAAATATTCAATTCTCTTGGCAATTGATTCATTCAGAAACAGCACTACTTGAAAGGAAGTGAAGTAAGAGGCTGTTTCCTGATGTGCAATACCAGGTCTCCTACACTCTTCTACAATGAAGATATACAAATAAGAGAATTCTCTTTTGGTAATTTTTCAGAATGAATTGGAGAGGAGTGGTGTAAAACTAGGATTTTATCAATCTACATTTATTATCATTAACAAATGATTACATCCTAAAATGGTTTTCTGATAAGTTCCATAACAAACGATATTTGTCTCACTTGAGAATGACATATAATTCCATTTTTTAGAATGAACGTATGTATGATTTTATTCTTTAAAGGAAAAAGTTTATCTATCTGATAAGCATAGCCTAAACAGCACTTACTCTTGACCTTAGAGTACTTGAGATGAAGGCCTTTTTATGACAGCATTCAAGGACTGCTGAGGATAAGCTAGTTGCTACAGAGAAAAATTATGCGCCAATTAAAGGTTACAATAGCACTTAGAAACAAGTAAGTCTGACAAGGACATTTCAACAGAAGGCACAGTCCTGAGCAAAATGGAAGAGTTGTACAGCAACACAAACAGTAGCCTTACCATGTGATGAAGGAGCGCACTGCAGACAATAATGCCAACAGTAAATGGCAGAGACTGGAGAAAAATACTCCTCACAATAAATTCTTTCTTTAATTAGGTCATGTGTGAGGGAATCACAATCCAGCATTTACTCCATCATTCAAAGATATGGCATGATAAACTGGAGAATGGCACTCACATTCTACATTGATTTTGACAGTTTTTCAAAGGGAGGTTCTCTAACAAGGAAGAGAATTTCCAGGACAAGAGGGAGGAAGAAACAAAATTTATCATACCCTATAGGACACTTTTCAAAGTCAACTGAACCACTGATAGTTATTCTCACCCTGCTTTCTCAAAAAGCATCAGATATTTTGAACATTACTTTTAACAGTAAATTCTTGGTACTTGATTTTCTATCTTCATACCCCATCTTAAAGGGTAATGGTATTTTCTCCTTTCATACTATCTTATGCATTCTCAGTATATTACTGAATTACTCTGTGAACAGGGATTGCCAGACCTTCCTTTCTTTTTGTGCCATGTGAGAACTGCACATACTCTCTCCACAGCTGTGTAAAGATTTCCCTGTGTTTCTACCATGTGCGATCGTAGGATGTTTACCTATCAACTAACAACTCAAGGTATACACAGTATCTACAGAAGAACCTAAGGTGTAGTAAAATCCTCCTGCTTTGCTTCTTCATTTACATTTTGTTTCCAATCAGCTAGTTGACTATTTTTCATAAAATAACATTTAAAGAAAAAAGGGAGACCTTTTTTTCTTTCAGTTGCACAGGGCTGAAACTTGGTACAAAACCTCTGAGAAGACAATTTTAAAATTACACTGAATTTAATCTATGCATGCAGATACAAAGAACTTCAGTAAGAAATCTGCATATAAATGTTGAGAAGCACATGGTCCATAGCATGTGTAGTAAGTTAGTATTCATAGATATTGATATTTTTTATGTGAAAATTAACTCTATAAAATATAACCCAAGGAAAGTGACACATTAATTTTTGCAGAAGTTGAATTTTGAAAGCATTTTATAGCCTCTACTAATAAAGTTGGCGAAAGGAAAAACAAATGCTGATTGAATTTTCTTTTGATGATCTTTTTCTGAAAAACTTTTGTTTCACCTATTTTATTCAAAAGAATGAAGAGTTTAAATACAATCTAGACATAGCAATCACAAAATGGCTAGTAGTTATTTTTAATTAGATTCTACAACTACAGAATATTTCACCATAATAATGTAGTTCTTCAGCCTATGTAAATGGACTCTCCTGGTGAGAATTTGCTGATAACATTTTGCATTGATTTAGAAACCACTTATATTGAAAATACAGGGGGACTCATACAGCTATATCCATTCTCAGTTGTTTATACAGTCAGTCAGTACAACCATATTGTGATTACACAATATAAACAAAAGGACACATACACTGGAAATGCATTTCAGTAATTTTACTTCTATACAGTCAGCAATGCACTTACTGCCTGTAACTATTTTTTAAAATAAAGGAAGATACTTTTTTTGAAAGGAAAACTTCATAAAGATTCTTTTTAATCCACTGTGTCTAATCTTCAGCCTTAGATACAAAGTCAATACATAAAATTCTTCAGCTACCTCATATTTTTGGACTGTTAACCTGAGACCTGAATTCCAGTTACATTCCAATTGGAAAAATGCATTTCTAAGCTAAACAGAAGGTGTCTAATGCCCAGATTCGGTTCTTTAAATGCATTCAAATGGGCTCTTAATATACAGAGAGCTTATGCATTATTCCTGTTCATAGAAGTGCATTTCCTTGCCACTCATTTGAAAAACTAAGATCTGTAGTTTGCCTTTCAGCCTGTGATCTATCCTAAACTACCTTGTTCATGCTGCTACATATAGAAAATTTCACACACTGTGAAAAGCTTTTGGTCTTAACAAAAGATCTTAATTTCTTTTTGAAACCACCAGGACTCTATTAGGGCTTTATTGCTATTTTTTTATTTCAACCAGCTATTTGCTTTATTTTGGTATAAATTGCTTCTCACGTTTTTCACGATTCAGGTGGGAAGAGACATCATGAGCTCTTTAGTCCAGTCTCCTGTTCAAAGCATCTACATGATCAGACCAGGTGGCTCTGGGCTTTATCCAGTTAGTTTTGAAAATCTCCGAGGATAGAGACTACGTAACTTCTCTGGATAACCTATTCCACTGCTTGTGTGTCCACACAGTGAAAAAGTTTCTACAGACACAAAGTGCAGCAGATTGTTTAGAGAGGTTAGCAATTTCCATCCTGGGAAATTTTCAGTGTATAGCTGTGGTCTTTTCTCTTCCTGCCAGGCACCACTGTGAAGATCCTGGATGGGTCTTCTTGATAACTTACTCACAAGTCTGGAAAACTGCTATTAAAAGTTGCTCCCTTTGCTAAAAGTAAATAAAATACTATAAAGTCCAAAACAAGTCCAGATTAGCTGAGTTTAGATGTCACACCTTTTTATGTGTGGTTGATGGCTTGTATCATTTAAGAGTAATTGCTAACAATATCACATCTAGATGTAATTTTATCATTATTACTTTATCAACTTAATAAAATAATTTAACATAATAAAATAACATATGATGCCAGTTTCAATAGGTACTGGTTCAATTTACACATTTAATTCTAACTGCTGAGCTGCTTCTCAGTATTTACTGTTCAGCAACAAAATGTTGTTGGAAGACAGTACCTTTTGCAGTTTACTCAGACTCATTTTACTGACACTTAGTAATATGTCATAGCTGTTTTGTTTAGACATCCTTATGGCTAAAACTTTTCTTGACAAAGTCTTGAGAAGATGTGATAACTAATGTCTGTGTCAAC
The DNA here is from genome assembly GCF_000696875.1 of Nestor notabilis. Lineage (NCBI taxonomy): Eukaryota > Metazoa > Chordata > Aves > Psittaciformes > Psittacidae > Nestor > Nestor notabilis. Next base: position 87,007 of record NW_009913998.1, read on the forward strand.
TGTTTGCTCCTTTGTTATTTCCTGAATACTTAGTCAAGGAAAAATACTAGTACTAAACCCATCAGGAACTCAGTAATTAATTTATATTATTTCCTCCTATTCAGGGTTAGTAAACTTAGGATTTTTTCTAGTCCACTGTTACTTATCTATGCCTGCATGAATTAGATTTAATAGCTGAATAGATGTTACATCAGTACCCCTTCCAAATAGTCACAAAGTTCCTATCTGTTGATTTATAGAATACTGTTTCACTATTTTGCACCAACTTTGTTTAATTAAGTTATACAAATTGGATGTAAGAGGACTAGAGGCAGTGGACTGCAAAACTACACTTAGCAGGAAGATGGATGACAGTAAGTTACAACAGTAAGAAAATCTCAGCCTTAATTCTTATCACTTCACTCCAACAGACTTTTCCTCAAAGGGCTCTTCTAATGATTAGAAGGGCAAGATTTACATACACAAAGAAAGGGCAAACTGCCAAGGATAGTATTTACAACACAGTGCAAATATTGTGGCTCAGCCTTTTTACAGGTTCCCTTAAAAAAAAAAAAAAAAAAAAATTATGAGGGTACTTAAAATAATTAAAATATCACAACAGTTCTTTATGGTTATCACACTTTTTCCAAATTATATTTTGTATCAGAGATGGTTACTTAACATGAAGATTACTGGACATCACACTCCAGTACATCTTCTTGAAATAAAATAATTGATTCCTTGTTTGTAGCTAGCATTTTTATAGTTTTATTCCAGATTTACTGCAACTACCTGGAAGGTTTTTTTCCCAGTTGTTGAACAGCTGTGACACCTAGAATTTCCATTACTGCACTCACTAATGGAAATCCATTACTGATCCCACACTTTTTAATATTTACATAAATTCTATTCTCAAATATATGAGTTTTTATCGAATTCTTTCAGTGAATTCATTTCATCATGCCATCAAGTTTGAATTGTGTCAAGTTTGACTTGCTTTCACTTTTCTGTATCACTTTATCACCTGCAATTTTTTACTAGGGAATCAAAATGATTAATAATGGTTTTGCAAATCATTTGGATGCAAGAAGGTCACTGCAGGATATACTACCTCTGTTTGATTAATGGTTCTCAATTGAGAACATTTTGAAATCTATCATTTCATCAGCTTAATGAACAGGAGAAACTCTATCAGTATGAACTTATTCGACCTTCTGTGCTCTCGTCCCCTCCAGCTGCATTTTTATGCAGCCATCAGAGAAATAGGGTTTTTTTAAAAGAATCCACTCACTGAAATTCTCAATGAATCATTAAATTCCACTGTCTTAGGCTTTAACTAAAATTGATCACTATTACAATGAAAAACAAAAAATGGTCTTTTTAGGTACCTTATTCATATAATTTATATATTGTATTTATATCTTAAATAAAAACAAAAGTGTTTTTCTATTGTGTATATTCTCAAAATATTACTCATCATAAATGCTTTACGTGTGCCATAATTATAAAATAATTATATGGCATATATTTTATTATCCCAAAATATTGTCAGAAATTTAAGGAAGAAAAATGTCAGTAGTGTTTTTATGCACTAGATACTTAGTTCTGTTCTGCCTAGGGTATACATAAGCTAACACATTTGAAAATGAACATCTTAAATAAATGAAATCTTGTGTTACATTTATTTAAATTCAATAAAGGTTATCTAAGCTTTAGGCATTATTTAAATACTGAAGATACCAGATAAACTTGTTAACAGTCACCTTTAATAAAACTAAAATTCAAATCCTAAGCATGAAATCTGTGGTGTTTTAGTTTAATGTTTCTGGTATTTATAAGATGATATCACTGAAACACTTAAAAATGTCATTACTATGATAATTTATTCCTTATATTATGTGAAGTTCTGCTTCAGTCTGGAAGACAAGAATCAACAGAGGTGTACAAACAATGAACAAGAACACACAATATAATAAGAAAAAACATTGATCAGCATGACAGGCAGATGTAGACAAATTTCTAGTCTGTCTACTGCTCAATTAGAAAGTGATAGTTAAGTAACGACATTTATAGATAGTTAGTAATGACATTTATGAATGACACCATGTTATTCAAACAAAAATGTCAACTTTCACAAAAAGAAGTGGAGGATAGTAAACAAAACGAACTCAGAATAAGAAACAATAAAATGATTGGCCAAGAAGGAAGTAATGGAGATGATTAAGATATTGTAGAACCTGCTATATGAGGAGATGCTTGAGAGATCTGGGACTATTTAGCCTGGAGAAGGCCCAGGGGAGTCTGATGAATGAATACAAATAATTAAACCACAGAGGGAAAGTAAAAAAGACTGAGCTAGACCCTTTTCAGTGATACCCAGTGAAATGTAATGGCAACAAATTGAAATGATAGAATTCCATTTAAACATAACCCCCAACCTTTTTATTGTAGGAACAGTCAAACACTGAAGCAGATTGCCCAGAGAGGTTGTGGAGTCTCCATCCCTAAGGCCAGTCAAAACTTGATGTGACATGGCCCAGGGCAACCTGCTCTTGTTGACTGTGCTTTGAGCAGGAATTTGGACTAAATGATCTCTAGGGTCGGTTTTGGCCTGAACAATTTTCTGAATCTGTTGTGTAGGTAATTTCTCTTTCAGGTTCTCTACACACACCTCTATAACAAAACTGCAATTTTATTTCTATTCTGGATGCAGACAGAGAAAGAAATTTACAACTAGTAATACTTGGCTTGCCATATAGTTTGCTAAAAATTTCTGTAATACTGTTAGTTTCCTCTTAAGATGAAAGTAGTCAAATAAACAGATAAAATTTTTTTTGTAAATCACAAAGACAACCAGAAATTGCTCAAATATTACAAGAATTTAAATACCAAAATATGTCATCTATCTCATTTCTTGTATTTCTGTATTACTGGTTTACAGCAAGGAATTAAAAGTGAAATATTCTTGTCTGATGGCTAGACTACAGAACCATTTTTTTAGAGACACTGCAAACATATTGTCCTGGGTTCAGCTACAGCAGTCATTTTTTCTCCTTCTTAGTAGCTGGTGCAGTGCTGTGTTTTTGACTTTCAGTCTGGGAACAATGCTGATAACACCGATGTTTTTAGTTGTTGCTCAGTAATGTTTACTCTGACCAAGGACTTTCTCAGTCTCATGCTTTGCCAGAGAGGAGGGGAAGCCAGGAGGAAGCAGAGACAGGACACCTGACCCAAACTGGCCAAAGGGGTATTCCATACCACAGCACGTCATGCCCAGTATATAAACTGGGGGGAGTTACCCGGAAGGCCCAGATCGCTGCTCGGGTCGGGCTGGGTATCGGTCGGCGGGTGGTGAGCGGTTGTGTCCTTTTCCCTTGTTATTCCTCTTATCATTATTATTGGTAGCAGTAGTGGTTTGTATTATACCTTAGTTACTGGAGAGCTGTTATCTCAACTCGTGGGAGTTACATTCCTTCGATTCTCCTCCCCATCCCTCCGGGAGCGGGGGGAGGAAGGAAAAGGGCGGGGAGTGAGCGAGCGGCTGCGTGGTTCCAAGTTGCCGGCTGGGTTTGAACCACGACACATATAAATTTAAACATTAAATGAATATAGCATGACATGTTCTACAGATAACATGATATCAAATTAGACATAAGATCATTAAATCTAGAATTGAAATGTGCTATTTCTCAGTCCCACAAAGGATGTAACAGGATTTTCCGGAGAACAGCAATGATACCGTGCTTCTATGGTGGTTATTCCTAACTGAGATGTCTTTTCTTTATTATTACACTGTAAGAATAGTATAAGTGTAGATCTTACACTAGTTTTGCTTTTACATTTTTGAATTATGAAATCCTACAGCATTTCAATAGCTCTTTTGATGGCCAGAAGGATCATTTTCAAACTAACTTGAAAATCATAAGACCTGGAAGGGACAAGGCTGAATTCTGTACATGACATTTTGAAAGAGCACAATTATTTTTCTGTCCAGGCAAACTAAGTTGAAAAACTAATAAGGGTAATCAATTACCATACATTTGAAAAATGACTTGAGGATTTTTTTTTTACAAGAATTTGATACATTTTTGACAAGACGCTTATTCTGGAATAAATGTAGCATTCTTTACAATACCAATCCACATAACAAAAAAAAAGAAACAAATGACCTTCCCCCCACGCCCCAAAAAAAACCCCAAGCGCAAACCAAACCCACCAAATTAATCTATGTGAGTGTTCTAGTTTTAAGGAAAAATCCATATTGCCTCAGACACAGAACTGTTAAATGGAAAAGGCTTTCTATTTAACAACCCATCTTCTATACTGTAAACATTTCACTTCCAATAATAGATTATTGTATATACTTCTAAAGCAGAGCAAGAAGTAAAACTCTTAATACTTTTCATTTATTTAAACTTGACTTTACAGCCCTAAAAGAAAATTTTTAACCATTCTTTTAAATGACACGGGGTTTATATCTGAAACACTGTCTCAGTATGTCACTTGTCCAACATCCTGTTTCAGTGTTTCTGCTGACACTTCATGAGTACTATGCCCCACGCATTCACACAAAAATATACATTCATTCTTTACAAGCACCTATATGCAGTAACTGGTATGCCCATGTGTGTATTTATATTTGTTTCATGCTAACACACGTTCTCAGGAAGTTACTCATCTTTGTATGTTACCACACATTACTGCTAATCAGGCCCTCACAGGTCAGGAAATAGCACAATAAAAATTTACTGTGCAAATCAATTTCAAGCTATTGTGACAAAGTAACATGATTTTCTTCCCAACACACATGCACAATCAGTTTTATCTAATGCATTTTGAACTTAAGTAAGGCTGCACTGGTGGGTGTTCTTTTTTCTTTCTCAATTCTGAATGTTCAACTTCTGTATAATTTTCTTAAACAACTAAACTATCTTTGATGCTGTAAGAATAAGTCTAAATTAATACCTTCAGTTCCTCAGATGATATGGCTGATGTTGTATTTTGGGTATCACTTCCAGGGACACATGTCCTGCTAATACATCCTGAAACTGTTTTATGAAAACACCCCTTTGCTGAAAGTTGACATATTCTAGTATTCCACAGTCCCTCCTCCCTACATTCCATGAAATATTCACTTTCAGATGTGTTGAAACTCTTTGGAGATGAGCAAAACTCAAATTGCCCTTTCTTTTTCCTTTTTTTTTTTTTAGCTTTTAGTGTTGGTGACAATATTAAGAATTCATTTGGTTGTGTTACTTGTGCTTCATGAATACACCTCTAGTTGATTTATATAGCCTACCTGCAAGTCTTTCAAAAACTTTCTGTTACCATTTCCAAATGAAGAAAATCCAAGCAGAGGTTAAGCAGCAACATTTCTTATGAACAAGTTCTGAGTGTGTTACATTCAGAGTAGAATTTCTGAATTCCTGATGAACCAAGCATGCAATCAAACTCCTTAATTATTACTTGTGGAAGGAATGAGGTTAAAATAAGATCTGCGTAGGCAGAGAGGAAGACTAAGGGAAAATTGAGTAAACTTGTACCATTCAACTTTCCCTGTATGGCTGAACTTATTTTGGTCTTTGCAGTCATCAAGTGTTGCACACTCAAGTATAGATATTGTAGAAAAAGACTGAATGAACAGATTAGTGATAAGATCTAAAAATAACTTGCTAAAGATTTGACATGCAGAATAAAATTGCAAAATTTCCTCTTTGGAGGAAAAACACATATTTGAATAGAGAAGTTGTTTCATCAATTTTCCAGGAATTCTCCATGCCTGGGAATGTTCGAGGCCAGTTTAGATGGGACTTCAAGCAACCTGGTCTAGTGGAAGGTTTCCCTGCCCATGGTGGGGGATTGGAACCAGATGAACTTAAAGGTGCCCTCCAACCTAAACCATTCTATGATCATTAAAACAACAAAACTGATTGTAAAGATCAGATAACTGTATGATATGAAAAATGTAATGTTTTTATGAATACAGCCCTAGTACTGGATCCAATCAGTTCCTAATCATTGCTGTAAGCATAGATAATGCTTGAGCTAAAGAGTTACTTTGTGGAGTTTCATTTGAAAAACTTCATGCCACTGCTTTGATGGGCTATGATTCTCTTCACTGACAGTGCAGTGAAAATGAGTTCCAATTATTCACTGTACAGTTTTTATCTGTAACTGGAACTTAATCATTTTACATAACTGACATTAGCAAGGCATGTCCAAATAGCTAATAAGTATAAATAGGGATTACACTGGTTAGATTTAAAACATGTTCTATGTTAATTCTTAGATACTAATTATTTAACCCAGCCTCTGAAATATTTGGTCCATAATCCACATTTGGTTTGTCCCAGTGCTAGCATTCTTTTGACAGTAACTTCTCAAGGAACATTTGATATGAAAACCATTTCCAGAAACTTGTGAACCTGTGATTGACCATAGCAAAAAAAAATAAAATGTGGGGGGATGGGTAGGGAAGTGAACAAACATCCTATTTATGAATGCGGGCAAGTAGGAAAATGGTCGAGGCAAGGAAAAGAAATTATATACTAACAGTTCTACACAGCAAAACATGTTATTATAATGAAGGATTCTGGCTTGTAAATTAGTGTAATTCCTGAGTTTTATCTCCAAAAAGTAAGTTAGATTCTTTGGCAATTCACTGATAGGATTCAGTAAGAGTGGTAGAATGAAAAAGAGAAAAATCAGAAATGGAAAAAGAAGGGCATTTTCACATAGGAACAGAAGAGGTTTTTTAAAAGAAGGTTCATTAGTTAAAATTGTGAAAATTAAAAATAGAAACCCATAATATCCTATCTATAAAATACATTAGTTAGACATACCATAGTTAAATGAATAAGATGGCAATATTCATTTACCCCTAGTCTCAAGAAATACCCTATTGTCAAAGTTTCCTACTACTTCTGGTGAAAAACAACTGAAAATGTATGTAAAATTTTCCATCCAGTTTCTTTGGGAAACATAGGATGTGATCAGCTAAAAAGATCACGTAATAAAATTTATGACTATTATTCTGTATGTGTTACTGCAATGCTAGAAATATTACTGGTTCTTCCTTTACTTCATGCAGATGGTTTGGAAGTTCTTTGGAAAATAATTGCTCACTCTCAACTGCTTTTTTTTTTTGAAAACTACAACTTCAGACTGTCCTGTACTTAAAATCAGTAACAAATCCTTTGCTGGCAATTTAATAGGGAATTCATATATGCACTTCTGCTATGTTTCTCACTGAATATATATTTTGCACACTTGATCTAAACCTATAGTTTAGGATTTCTTTGACATCTCAGATTATTGAGGTTTTAGATTTTCCCGGCATTTTTCCATGGCTTTCTGCAATACTTTCTGCTGTACTCTCTCTGAACTTTATTTTCTGCATAACATTTACTTGGACTTGTACATTTTCCCATGGTAGTATCATATAAAGCCTTTATTAGCGAATAACTAAGTAGACATGTAAATTAACAGTCAACTTGTGACTATAGAGACTGATCTTTGGCTGATCATTTGAAGCAGTAGCAAAACTGTTGTTGCTAATTCTTCTATGGTTATGTGGAAGACCATCTCTGATCTTTCACCTTAAAACAAACCAAAAAAAAAAAAAAGGATGCATAGTATGGCATATTTGAGTAAATTACATTGATAAATTCAGACATGCAAGATAAGAATTTGCAGAGAGCTTCTGTAAGTCTATGAATATATTGTTTGTTTGAAACGAAAAACAGAAGCTTACACAACAAAAGACACATGGTTAGTTGCTTGTCAGGAGACACCTGCTGCTGCTTATTCAGTTTGGAACAAATGACATCATTGGAAATAAAAGGTCAGAGCACTGGAAGTTGTAGATTAATGAATTAGGAATTAGACTGAAAGACACAAAAAGCACAAGTGATATTTTCTGACATATTACAAATTATCATAATAAATTATCCTATAGACAACAAGATAGATTTCAGACAGAAATGAAATGCTACTTTAATGAGGAAAAGAAAGCATGCAAACAATAATAACTGGAATATAACATAAATATTTAAACCAGTAAACATATGCCTGAAAAACCATAAAAGTCCCTTAACAGAATCACTGATAGTATATTGTGACACAGAATAACTGAAGGAGTTGGAATACTATTTTTAAATATTAAATAATGTGAATTAGTAGCATGTTTAAATAGAAGGTTGTGCTAGAAAACTGCCAGCGTAAGTTAACAAATGTAACCAATAATGATTACTGGAAACTCAAAAAAGAGTAAGTCAGCATAGAATGCTGAATTTTTAAGGTAAATACCAAAAAATAAAAATGCATTCGGAACAGATGGCCTTCAAATGGCTAAACAGATAAATCATGAAAGAGATAAATTATAAACAAAACATAAGAAAGCTGAAAATACAAACAGATTAGGATTTAAAAAAAAATGAATAGAAACTGTAGTATTTTATTCATATAGAGTACAGAAAAAAGGGAATTGTGTCTTCTTTTTTTTAAGAGGGTAGATAAAAATAAAATAAAACACCAAGT
>NW_009913998.1:95540-99829 GCF_000696875.1 Nestor notabilis
AAAACTTCAGCAGAAATCAAAAGGCATTCAACCTACCATCTATCTATATTCACCAGAGTGACTGGCTCAAGAAACAACTATACTTTAACTGCAAACTTGCCAAGACACTATGTAGTTTATGGAGTGTTGACCCTTAAAACATCATCTCCCAGAAGGATCCGAGTTCAAACTTATATATAGAAAAAGTTTAGCATGACTAAATTTTCATCATATGTCACCTTAGATTCAGTTGCAGATGCTAGCTTAGACCTAGGTTCTGAAAAAGAAAAAAAAAAAAAAAATCTCACGTAGCTTGCCAAAAATTTAACCTAAATTTTGTATACTACACTATGTGTTAAACAACAATTCAAATTCCACTTTTGTAATGCAAAGCTTCTCAATGTATCCCATGTAAACTCATACAGGGAGCAATTATAAAAGGTGTGAAAGCTTTATAGGTGAACAAGACATTTTGTAATGAAATCTATGAGCAAAGAAGAGTTGGAAACTCCAAAATAAAGATACAATTATGGATTCTGCAGATGAAAAGTATTCAAAGACATGTAAAATGTTACAGCTTCTGCTGAACTAAGCACCTTTCTCTTGATATTCTTTCAAACTAAAACCCAGTGAGTGTTTTTTGAGGGCTCAGAATTTAGTAGCTATTATTATATCTTGTATATTGAGCTAAGATTTCCTCAGTGTATTAAGGACATAAAATGTTTCCCTGTCATAAAATTTATTTAATGAATTTTCACATAAAATTTCACTTGTTTTCCAAACAAGTTTTCCTTAGCCTTACTTCTAGACATTGAAACCCTTCCTCTGAAGGGGTCATGAACACTTTCCACCCTAATTTCAAAAATTAGATGTAAAGTGTAAAGAACCAAAATCAGTGGAGTGCGAAGAAAGGCTCTCAGACAATGGGAAAGTACTCTCACCCATGCCCAGTGATGAACTCAAGGTTCTTAGAACTGCAGCTGACCAGAATCCCATCCAAAACCAGTCCACCTGCACAGGTTTTGAACCACGAACTTAATAGCCACCTGCATGGGACAAGTACACACTGATCCTACATGGGATGAGCATGCACTAATTACACAAACAGTGGCAACTGATTATCCTACCCCTAGCATTAGATCCCCAAACATTAGGCTAAGGCATTAGATGATCATTGTTTAAGAAAAAGTCCTTTGTAATTCTAGACTTCATTCTGTGTCTCTCTCCACGGTCAGTGGTGGAATGCCAAAGCACAAGTATGGGTTTGAGCCCCACTAGAAACAGAAGCACACTAGTGGGTTTGAGTCCCACTAGAAGAGAAGCCAGTTTGAGTTCTACGAGAACTCATGGTGCATTAGTGGGTTCAAGTCTCACTAAAACGGAAGTGAGTCCCAGCGTAATTCCCTTGACGTAAGTTTAGAAGCCTGTCACATTACCTTCTACATTCACATGATCACTTGATCCTTCTTATTATTCATTAAAGATCTGTGTAACACTTAATCTTTGACACCTCAAAGAGTAGTATTTACGTTTTGTCTCCACTTTCTTACTTATTTCCCTTAGCCTGAATAGCCTGACTTTTTCTTGCCATAAGAAATGAAAAATACTCTTTTGTCTGTGAATATAATTTGTGTTGATGAGTATCATTCTGCATCACATAAACTGTGCCATCAAGAGAAATAATATAAAAAACAAAAGAAAACAAAAACATACAGACACACACACAAAAATCCCAAAACACAACGACTAAACCATCAAATAAGCTAGGCTTTATTAAGCTTATTTTGAGTGTTATTAACCTAATAAAAAAATATTTCATCGAGATATACAAACAGATGAAAGACGAGTTCTATCCAGACAGCTATTTAAAGGTACAGAAAACTTAGGAACACACACACAAACTTGTTATGAAGGCACTGGTAGAAAAATTACTATTTTCTTTCTTAATGGATAAAGGTTCTTACACAGTAGTTTATCACATTTAGTTTCTCATGGTAATCCTTATTTTTTCCAGCTGCTAATACAAACATGATAGATGAGAGGTATAATGAAAACAAATAATTGGAAAATAGCATAATTCTGTGAGAAAAGAGCAATGTTTATTTGCACAAATAACGACTGGCCTTTGGAAAAGTCTTAGTATACTTCTTTGAGAGAGTAATTTACGGACCATAATTAAAAAAAAAAAAAAAGAAGATGAACACTCATTAAATACTGTAGCACGTGCACTACAAAGATAATTTTGTAACGTCAGGTTGTAACCTAAAAATTGCTTCAAGAAGAACCTAAGTGTGAGATAACATCAAAAGGCAGATACCTGGGTTCTTATTCCAGGCCCTTTTCTGAATTGGATTACAGCCTGTGACTTGCTTTAAGGTATCCCAATGCCTCTAGTTGTTGTTACATCAATAAAAGGATCTCAGATAGGTTTTACATCTGCCAGCACTATGTGGGTGTCTTGGACAGCTTAAGGAAACTCAAGTAGCACCCAGCACTTATGCGTGGGCTACTGGCTTAATCCATAGCAGTTTAAGCTTCTATCACAGTCTAATCAATACAGATGATGGAGTCTAAAGAGCAATCCAGCTGATCATATTCTAGAAAAGTGTTTTCTTTTCCTTAATATGTCTACTGCGGAAGAGATACCTTGGATAACCAACCTGTCCTCAAATGTGTTGCTTTAGAATAGGACAGATGTCCTCTGTCACAATCTGTTGTCTTATGCAGATGTGTTTGATATCATAGAGCATCCAACCTGAATTATTCCATTGGACACAGCTTTAGAAGATAAGTCAGATTTATTTCTTGGCTCTGGTATGATTGTTTTCACTAGGTCTCTCTTGGTTAAACCAGAAGCCTATGTTGATACTGCCCCAACAGGCACCTTTTGTCAAAACTTTCATTTAAGCATTTTGATCCTGAACTTAGCCTCTTGCAGCCTGTATCCCCTCTGAGGTACAAAATTCTGATCTGTGGAACCATACTCTAGATTAATTTAATTTTATGAGACCTGATGTAAGATATCCAGTAGATTCTAAAAATATACCTTAAGAAATGAGTTAATATAAAAACCTTCCATTCTTTTTGAGAATATCTGCAATTATTAGTCCATTGTTCATGTAATAACACTGAGAGCAAAGGTAGGCATTGCCAAAAATTACTTTACACATCTCTTACATGAGCTGCCCTTGTTTCATAAAATTATCACATTGTTTACCCTCTCAAGTTCCATGCTATTCATGGATAAGATTTTTTTTAATGAGTCAAAATTAACAAGATTACCATAATGCTAATTGTCTCAGCAAACAATTTGACATGCACAGAAGACAGTCATCAAAATTGTATCTATTAATATGTTAATGAACATAAGTCAGATGCCACATCTTTGAATAAAGAAAATGTGCCCAGGATTACCAGGGCTTTAGAATAATATCATTTAAAGGGAAAAAAACCCAAACCCACCTATACATGCACGCAACGCAGGTTCCTTTTAAAGGAAGACAGAACAGGAAACATTTCCTTTTTTTCTTAATATTAATGATCAATTGTAAATTTCAATATGAAATTTATGTGTAAAAAAAAGTAAGATCTCTTCTTTGAACTGGTTCACTTGTATATTCTACTTCAGATTTCCATAGCTAATATATTAAAAGAAAAAAAAGTCCTGCAAAACCAAAAAATGTAAAATATTTCAGCAGCTTATACACTTATAATAAAGAAAGCTTTACCACCTCAAGAATGGAGAAAAACATTTTTGTAAAACCAAACTTTAAGAACTAAACTTTAAAGTGCTACCAAATCAAATACTACGATGACATGCACCCAGTTCCCTTTCTATGCATACAGATGAAGATATCTTTGTGAAAAACATATAGCAAATAAAGTAGTGCTGAGTTTCTGTGGGTTTGGGGATTTTGGTGTGGTATTTGTTTTCAGACAAGAAAAGTGTTAACAATATAGTCAACAACTATTTTGCAGTGCTGGACAAGTTATAATGTATTTTAACGTACTGTGAGTACTATCTGTTCTAAGGAGCTTAACAATAATAAAAGTATGGAGAACAAAGACAGAATGGCAGCAAAATTAAATTAACTTTCTTTTCCTCTAACAAAAATCTTCTGCTTGTTTACTTTAGTAAAGAAAAAGATGTAAAATATGCATATCATTGCCTGGTATCTCAACACTGGTATGATATAATAGCAGGGGAAGAAATATTTCTAAAATAGCTGATTAAAAACCAGTGCCCTAGAGTGCTTTGATTTTTCTGTGGCTTATGAGCGTTTTTTCCTCCTTGCCTTTTTTTGAGGATG
>NW_009913999.1:0-68343 GCF_000696875.1 Nestor notabilis
CACTGCCTGCTCGTTCGGAAAGCCAGTGCTTGCTGCACTCTTTGCCTCTCTCCTGCGCTTCTGCTTCAAAACGAATCATTTTTAGACAAGTGGGACCTGGGATCCCGACTCAGCAAGACACGGACACTTTTATGTTGCTTTTATCATAGAACAACTTTAGCCGTAGAGAAAATAGCACAAAGCAGAGATGGACGTTTGCGTGCGTCTCTGCAAGGGACAAAGGAAAGTCCCGTCCTTTTCTTAGGTTTAACACTGAGCAGTCGGGATCCGCGATAACACTGGGTCTGAGGCTTTAACGCTCCAGTCAGGGCACTGACACCCTTGGCGTTATGTCGCTGCTCCGTGATCGATTTCCAGGATCTTAGGGGAAGCCCTCTCTCACCGCCATGCTGCCCATCAGACTGGAAAGAATCTCACGGTTCCCCGGCAGGCTGCCTATCGGCATGGGGCGTTGAGTGTATTTTCTGCTCGGGAGAGGCCCGTAATCTTGCCCTGGCTGGTACAAACCTGTTGGAGGGCAGTGCTGTTTCATGCTGTTTGCTGTCCCGCGTGGAAGAACAGTTTGAGACCTTCACTCCTGGAGTAGTGAGAAATCTTTTGGTACCTTATTCACGAGCAGTTTACCCTGACCTAGTGCTAGCCTTGTTCACCTTAAAGAGCTCTTCTTCTTTGAATGTTAACCTTTCTCCTTTCTGTGAGATTTATCTTAAGAGCTATTTATGAAGAAACATCTTACTCTCAGTTTCTTTTTCTTCATTTGGTATGCACATGATCTGTGTGAAAGGGAACACTTTCCATGATGCTGTATAAAAGTGGTGGCCACTGCCCTCCAACAGGTTTTAACTGAATGTTTCCTGATTTAAATTCGTCTGCGTGGAGGGGAAGATCACCAGAGGTGTACACAGTCTTCAGAGAGGTCTTACCAAGGTCTTGTGCCTATGCTGATATTTCTCTGTCTCTTACATACTTCCAGCCATCATTTTAGCACCTCGTCATACTTCCTGCTGTTACCATCTTCCAAGTGACCTGCAAAGCTAATGTTTCTCTCATACTGCTCTAAATTGATATGTGGTTGCAAAATTGGTGCCTAAATGGAAAACTACAAATGGCAGAGTAGTGGTCTGTAGGCCAAGACTGACTGTGCCAGCTGCTACATGTAAAGGTGAGCTACTACTACATGTAACAGATAATAAAAATTTCCTCTTTCCCCTTTTACTCTTCCTTCTCCTTCTAGTCTTATAATTTCATTTTCATTTCTTGGTATCTTCTTCTATGATCAACTCAGGTTCTTCCTGTCCTAAGTCTCTGCTATCAGTGAAGAAATATTGGCTGAGAGAACTGTCCATGAATATGGTGAATTTCACAAAGGGCAGAGAAAAAGTTTTGGTTTTGGCGTTTGTTTGTTTGGGTTTTTTTTTTCATTCCAGAGCCATAGGAATCAGCTTTTAGGTTGCGAGAATGAGCTCACTTGAGATATGTACAGCTCCAGAAGCATTGTCTGTGTTTGCAACCCTTTTGTCAGATTTGGAAAAACCTGCTAAGCATGTAACTTCTCTGCTGTACAGCTAGGTAATTACTTGTTTTCAGATGGGAGTTAGTTTTACAAGAAATGTTTACTCTTCTGTGTCTTAACAGCCCCAAATTGTCATGCGTTTGAAGCTTCATTATAGGAATTGATCTTCTTCTGGCTTTAGGGCACAGGCAACACTAGATTGAAAAAGCAAGTGTTTCAGAAAATGTAATCAAACTTTTTATTGAAACAGCTTTGAAAATGACACACATAATCAATTAATAAAGGGAGAAATCAGTAAAGGGAAATAATTCAGTATCTCTGTCCTTTGTTCTTTCATTTATGGATAATCTATGACCAGATTAGAGTCTGCTTTGTGGATAATCATGCAATGCTACTCTTGGGATTACTGCCCTAATTAATTCCTGGTCTGGAGCTCATTTTTGGGCAAGTCATAGCAAGTGGTCACAATTAGGCACCTGAACTGTACAGAATATGCAAACTCCCCAGGCGATGTAATAATTTTGACTGGGATTGCTCTAGCTCTTGAAGCTATCTTTTCAACATGATTATTTTTAACAACAAATTACTAATTTGTCTTCTTTGCAATTTCTGTTGATTTTTACTCTTTGCTCAAATATTCCTATTAATAAAGTTCTCTACGATACCCCTGATACACCAAAGTGCTTAAACACAGGGTTTTTTTTAAGAAGACATTTAAATCCTTAAGTGCTGCTCTGTAAGAGGCCGGAATATTTTCAGAAAGTGATCTGAAAAAGGATATAAACCCCACCAAAGTGTATATATGTGACATTTGGAAAGCTGTGTCATTAATTTTTCCACTTTATTTGCATAAATATGCATGTGGAAAAGAGCAAAGTTGTTTTCGTTTAATACAGGAATTGGAGACTGATGCGCGTAAGTTGCACCCTGCTTTTTAGCAACACTGCAGGCCCTCTTCCAAGGCTGCCATCAGAATAAACTTTCTAACAGATTCTTCACTTTTTTATTTTGAAGTAAAGAACTGGTTGCCTTCTACTTTCTTCACCCTTTTCCCTTTCTCATGGTGGTTGCTGCAGTAGGAATGTCCATTCTGCTTTTCTCCTGTGTTAAATATTCAACTGAAATAAGACCAAGCAGATCCAGGCAAGTGGATGGACCTGCTCTGAATTGGTTGTCACCTTAGGTAACCATTAGTACAGCAGTGCTGGTGGCATTGATTGTTGTGGAAAGGGGACCACAGAAACCATTCATCCTTGATTGGTGGCTGAGCATCACAGTTAAAGCCAGTGAAAACCCTTCAGCAATGAAAAATGTAGTAGGAAAATGTGACTAAAATCACTGCTCGTACTGCTCTTGCTGCTCTTTCTGCTTGCTTGGCTTGTTGTTATTTCTTTGAAGTCAGGTTGGTTTGTTTGCTTTCTGGGCTGCAGAAAAATTGCCCTGTGTGTATTTCAGTGACCTTCTGCAAGGCTTGATCCTTCTGAGCAACTTGACTTATTTGGATGTAGGTTACTGCTGTCACCTTGTTCATCTCTGTGTAACTGCTCCCTTTGCTCTGAGGGAAAGGCTCCCTGAGCTTGTCAGAGCATGATAGCCAGATTGCTTAAACTCATGTTTGTCTGGTTTTTAGCTGCTCACATTTTTCAAAATGCCTGAGTCACTAGATGAGGTGCAGGGTACAACACACGACCTCTTTAGCCTTGGAGAGCCTGAGTGACTTATTTTGGGTCAGCCTGGATATTTTATTTTTTTTTTTCCTTTCATAACCATAACTGGAAAATGAGAATTAGGGAAAAATGAACCATTCAGGTAAAATTAATTATTTCATTCACTAGGAATAAACTATTTTGTTTCTGTTTTGATGCCCCAGTTTATGTAAATGTAGTTTCAAACATTTCAAAATGCAGTTTTTCATTCGAATTGCCATTTTAAGGGAAAAAAGAAGTAATCTGGATGTTCCTTACTTTCTGTCTTGCACACTCATTTTCCAGCCAAAAGAAATTTGCAAATACTTTCAGATATCTAAAACGGCATTAAGAAGGTTAAGTAGGGGTTTATGTTCAAAATATGTTATGTCACTGTAGTGCTTGTTTGGTGCGAATTTATAGTGCACCAGCTTCTCCAGTTAAGCATGCAAATATCCTCCTGTGGGCAGGTCTGGTGTCGAATCCAAACAACCGCTTTGAAGTCAAATTGATTTTCACCAGTGAGGGCTACGTGCTAGTTCACTACCTCAGAAAAGAGGCTGAGACAAATCTTGCTCCCTAAACAAAACTGCCATTTTGTTTCTTTCTGCAATATAAATCCAGACAAACTCTGGCACTGCCAAAGGATGCTCAAAGAGTCAGCGAGGAAAGCATGCAGTGAACCACTTTATATCTTTGGTCCCTTTTGTATAGAAGAGCTGGCAGCAGATCTTGTAACATTGCTAGCTAGTGGCACACAGCCCACAAACCCCTCTGATTTTGGTAGCCTCTGATGCTACTGATGCTACCATGGGAAGATCTCAAGACATTTCAGGTACCTATAAATGAAATTAAAAAAAACCAAACAAACCTACTAGTCAGTCAGAACTACTTTCCATCACTGGAACTGTATAAAGATGCCTAAAGGGGGCATGAATATACACTCACTCTGAGACCTGTTTCCACTGCCAGAACAAGAAGGGAAGAGCTCAGTTGCAGGTGAAAGCACTGTTCTCTCAATGTGAATGGTCCAATTGATTATTGTTACTGCTCCTTCTCTGAGGTGGTAGTGTATATCTTCCCAAACAAGTAGCTATAAAACCTTTATGAGATCCCCACTTGCCACATATTTTGTTCATACTATATATTTTGCGTTTGACACTTAGTCATGTTTTTTCTTATTGCTGGTCCTTTTATAGTGCTCCCCATTGTTCTCATCTTTGAGATACATTAATCCTGGGCACATTACAACTAGTGGAGAGGTACCATAATGACTGAATTGAGTACTTGCCCTCTGGCAGTAACTACCTTTAGCTTCTGCTGCTGCTTGTACCTTTTGTTTTTAAGCCCTTTTTGTTCTGTTCTCATATCTCTTGTGTTATTCCTTCAGAGTTAATATGACAATGATGAAAACAACTCCAGTAGATAGGAATGGTCCCCGCACTGCTTACAGCATCATGATGGGTGGCACAGAGAGCCTTTAGAAGACCTTTAGTTTAAGCGGATGATTGTCTGGGGGTCCAGCGGTTGGTTGAATGTGAATTCCTCTTGAGTCTTGGAGATGAACTCTGGTGGAGCCAACTGCACAGGAAAGAGCTGTCTGGCTACTCCAAACATGAAGATACTCCAAACGTGAGAGATTTAGAATGGGGCCTTTCATTTCACTAAAAAAGCCCAGCTCTGTGCCAGAAATGTGTTATCCTGGTACCAGTTTCCTTGAGCTGGCAAGCCCTGAGCAGAGAGTGTAGAACTGGTTCCTAGGGTGATGTGTGCGTGTGTTTTTATGTCATCACTGTGAGTACATCCATTTTTTCCCTGGGTTTTTTTTGGCATATAGGCAGGTACTCCCTTCCCCAATTTTTCTTATGGGTAGCAGAAGACCCTTTATCATGGCCCTGCTTGGGACATCTCCCATGAAAACAGGATGCCATTTCATAGACTTTTGTAGGACCAGGCTGGATTTGATGCTGCTTTTCCTGTACGTATTTGCTTCTTTATTTGAGGATGACAGCTGAGCACTTGTGAAATTTTGGGAGGTGGGAGGAGAAAAAAGGAGAAAAAACAGTTTGAAGTCAGTGTCAAAATTGTTGCTGCCATCAATGTCATTTGAGCAGTGAGGTCAGACAAAAACCTTCTAACAGAGCAAACCCATAGTTTTGAAAAAAATCACATCAATACTGCGTTGCCCAGTGCATTGTACCATTCTCCCTACAATGCTGTTGCAAATATAAAATCATTACAGGCTGTGTCCAGCCTGTTTCAGTTGGCTTCAAAAGGCCACTTCGTGTAAATGCTCAACAAAGATGGATAAAGACTGTTTAACTTTCAGGCAAAGTCTTCAATTTCCACAAGGTCAGGAGGGCACCACCACACTGCACTATCCTGGCAAGATTATATGCTTTTTACTGTTCATTACCTCCTGCTCCGTTTAACTTAGAGGTGGGGGTAAAAGGGGAGGGGGAAAAGTGCCAAATCTTGAATGCTTATTAGAGTTAAATTATAAGGTTGGTGTAAAAAAAACCGCGAAAAAACTGAATAAGCAAATTAAGGAAAGGCCACAATAGCATCTGTGTAAGAGATAATTCGCCCAATTTGTCCAGCTAAACAATTCTGTCAAGTTTACTGAAGGCTGCAAAATTGGCAAACTGCCTCATCTCCTCAGAGAAGCACAGAGGCAGCGTGGGCTTAACCCTTCTGTTTGCTGTTTAAAGAACCAATTTTGCAAACCTTTACTCAAAGCAGCTGAGATGACCTTACTCAAATTATTGGCTTTAATAAGGACTTCTGGTACAAGCAAAATTGAGCTGGGCAGGAGTCAGCTTGCCATCCACAATTATGACAATTGCATTCCTGAAAGTTTATGGGCTTGCTTGTGCACTTGGGCACAGCCTGAAGTGGCACAGCACAGGATGCACCTTATAAGGGATTCATCTGAAGGATACCACCCCGAAAGACATGTGAGTGCCTCTGAGGATCCAGACCTTGTGGAGGGCTCTCGCCCTAGCTTTCATCAGAAGAAAAAACTTCCTTCGGGTCTATGTTTGCACAGCATGCTTTCTAGCCCCCAGTCAGGTATGGTACCTGTTGATTGAGCCCTCCATGGTTGTAATACTTGGCAGCAGAATGCAGATCTTCCTAATAACTTGCTTTTTCTGCACAGTATTAGCTTACTGGCATGTGTATATGTGCGTGTGTGGTGTGCACATGTAACAAATAATGGATTCCTTCCAAGATGCTTCTTGTTGAAATGTCCCTTAAGACATGCTGTAGTGACATAACCCAAGCCAAAACCCACTGTGTTGTGCCTAGGCATACTGCTGAGCTAATTGACTCAGGAAAGCTCTGGGAGATATCACATACCTCACTCACTCATTGCTCATCAGTAAGAGATGTCCTAGGTGTCAGCTGTGCTATCCAATCTATCTTTCTGAATCAAACACTGTCATAGGGGAACGGGAAAAAATGAATAGAATGCTCATCTGTATCAAGGAGGTATTCAGAGTCTGTTGCTATGCATCTGAGCTCAAGAATAAGCTACCCAGCAGGGATGTAAGTTGCTACATAGTCTAAATTACAACTAATCCCCCTTCAAATTTGTATCAGAAAAAGGTAATGTCTTTGAAGGCTAAATAATGCTGAAATTGGCAGGATTAGGCTCACATAGGAGATTATGTTGGCAGAAGGGAAATGTCTATAAAATGGTGACACGTGAGATAATGTACAAGTGAGAATGGCATTCACCCAATGTCATGGTTTTAGAAGGAAATAGATGAACTGGGTAGTTGGTATTTGTTCCAGGGAGCCTTTAAATAATGTAATGCTGGATGCTCTCCTAGTAAAGTAGTACTGAAGAAGCAATAGTTAAATCAGACATGTACATATGACAAATGTTTTTTGTCATGCTCCAGAAGCAACCTAACAACTGAGGAGTTTATACATCTGCTTAATAAAAAGAAGCCTGATATTTACAAAGGCTATTTTCAAAACCACAAATTCTCTTTAACAACACACTTGTGAAATTCCCAAGCACTAATGCCAGTGTCAAATTATTCCCATTGTACAAATAGTCTGTCTCGGAGCAAGCTCAATATTTTTAACATGGTGCTGGATATCAGTGGATAGGTAGATCCCATGAAAAGAAAGATAAGAGCTCAGGTTGGAATGTAGTCATGGGCTTTGAAATAGTGATGGGCTTTCCAGGTCTTTTACATGCTCCATGAGTCCTTTCTGAGTTTCAGTCTCTTGCTATCAAATACAAACTCCAGCACTGCTCTAGCCCATCACAGGGAGACAGAAGGCTGTTACTGGAAAGGAAACAGCTCTGAGAAAACAGAGCATCACTTTTGCACCACCAGAGATTCTTGAAGCATGATTTTGACAAGCTGCTTTAAACACCTAAGAACTGTGTGATGAGGAGGAAGAAAGTCAAAGTTTTTGTCTCTTGTTTGCAAGCCTGGAGAATAAGCAAATCTCAGCTGTAACTCTTACAGATGGTGCGGGTAACTGCAGTTGTGTAAATCTCAAGGGAAGACCCCAAAGCATCAAAAATAGAGCTATAATAATAACATGTTGAACATGGCTTAGATTTTTTTTCTTTCTTTTTTTTGGGGGGGGAGGGGAAGGTGGAAGGTGGGGACTAAAGCTTTGTGCATTCCTATCCCTTAACAAAGAGCTATGGAAAAAAATCTAATTTCGCTTTTTATTAGAAGGAAGGCAAAGCAGCCTGATGCATTTGAAAGGTAAATTATTAAATAAGGCTCTTCAGATATCCTTCCTTTTTGCTTCTGTATTTTAAATTGATTTTTATGTAAGAAGGTGATTGGGTTAGTAGTACAACCATGGACAGTTTAGATGAGAGGCCTCCAGAAGAAAGCAGTTGTCTTCTCCTGATTATTTCCACAGCAGAGCAGCTTCTGTAAGTGAGCTGGTGGAGAGAAAAAAGGAATCTGCTATAGGCAACACATGCCTCTAGCAATAAAGAAGAAATTTCAGAGTGTACTGGCACCCTCATCGTAGGTGCTTCTCTGACTTGCTTCTAGAGAAGCAAAATTAATTCTATCCTTTACTTAGTTTTCATAGTAAGACTCAGACCCACCACTCAAAGCCAAATGCTGTCACTGCTGAATTTGTGCACTGCTTGCACCCGGCAAGCTGACCCCAGTGGGAGTGCTCGTGGAGTCGGGCACTGTGCAACAGTAGCAAGTGGGGCATTTCTGATAGTATCTCAGTGACATTAACAGCTGGAAACTTGGGCATTGGCTGCTCCTAACTTTAATAGCGGAAGTATTTTTATGGCTAACAAAGGCTGATGAGAAATGAAAATTCTGAAGACTGTTTGGAATGCAGATCAGATTTAAAGTGCTGTGTCTCTTACCTCAGACTTTACTGCAGAAAACAGGAAACTCCTTGGGAACATCACTTGGAAAGATATTATTTCAGCTGATGAATTTCAATATAAGTGGGAACGATATTCCAGAGTCACAGATTCATTTTTGCTATGGAGGGGTTGTCTTCAATAGCAAACTAAATTGCTTGCCACACGCACACAAAATGTTTACCAACTAAACCTGAATAAATGTGTAGGGAGGAAAGCAGAAGTATAGCTTAGCTCTATGCATTACTTAAATGACCCAAAGCATTATCCAACTATGCAGATACCTCATGTGGAATTGAAAGTTGGGATTACATAACTACTTGGTCTGACTAGGAGTGGAACAAAAGGAGAAGACAAAACCGGAAATTCACCCACTGAACAACAACAAAAAAGTATTGTATATGTCTAAGAGAAAATTTCTCTTTACTGAGGGATTTTAAGTATTTTGGAGTGGAAAAAAGTGAGCAAAGCAAATCCAGTATTGAACAGCTTCATGACAAATTGATATCTGAGTCTACCAAAAATAGTAGGTGGTTTCTGCAGATAGTATTTTGAGGAAAGCTTTCTGGTTTGAATTAAGCCATTGGTTTGTTTACGGGAGAGGATATAGTTATGTATAACAGAATTCAGCAACTCCAGCTGAATGAATTCTGTGTCTTTTGTCCCCTAAAACTATTTACACACATAAATTTAATATTTTTGTCCTGGGTTTGCTTTGTTTCTTCAGCTATCCTAGCAAATTAGAAAAGGAAATTCTGTAAGGATGATGGACTTCTTTGATTATATTTGTAAAAAAATTAAATACTTTATGAGTTCGGGGCTGATAAGAGTCCTAAACTATATTGATTGGTTGGAGACTGCATGATTGCATCACATCTTATTAAAGTGGGAAGAAAAAAGAAGCTAATTCGCTTAGTCCCACAAGTAAATCCCCATGTGGTTAATTAAATGAGTTCTAACTACAATTTGTATTTTACACCTATAGTTTTACAATTAATAGAATAAGAAAGTTGTCCTGAGCCCTGTGTGCCTGATGAAACGTATCATGCATTTGAATTCTATCAACTACTTGCAAGAAGCTGCTTTTGATAAATCTGTAAGCTGAGACTGCATTTGACAAATAATTTGGGGAACAACAAATATTCCAGAAAGAAGCATAGGCTGATTGCAGAACAGAAAAAGAAAAAAGATTCACTGAGGCTGCTATGAATTATTCACTGATGACTAATAACAACAACAATAAAAAAACTCCTCAAAATGATTGGGCGAGATGTGCTATCTCTGCCTTGTTTACAACCCACGACTGCTATGAAGCACTGAAAGTTTGTCAAGGGGCTAAACCTGTCAATGGGAAGAAGTTGAATCTCTTTAGCCTAATACAGAAGCTGGTTTAGTTACAGTGGTGCCAAAAAGGGAAACAATCTTAATCTAAAATAAGCACTATTCAGACTAAAATATGTATGTTTTTATGCAGTTCTCCAGACTGGTTTAAATAAGTAATTTTAAAAATCACATTTTAATTTAAAACAGTGCTATTTGTTCCTTGCTCAATCCTTACATTTTTTTCTGTGAAGCTTGTAGCAAATTTTGAATAGGAGCTAATCTACATAACTTGAAATTGAGATGTCCGTGTTACTACTCTTGCATTAAACAATAGAAACATAATAATCTTATTTGTGAATAGATAAACTCTGCACATGTTGACAGCATTTTAAACAAAGAAAGAACTATATTTGTAGAACAAGTTGCGTGTTGCATTTTCTGTGTTGAGAAAGGTCAAATTCTGGATTGGCCAAAACCCAGAGATTGTAGTCAATGGCATTACTTGAAGGAAACCAAGAAGCAAGTCTGACCACGTGCCTTTGTGACCAGCAAATTGAAGACACTGAAAAGTCAAGGAAAGCAAGGAGTGTGATTGACCTGCTCGACTGGCAAAGCTTATTAAGGCCATGATGATTTAGGAAGCTTTCTGACAGAATATTCTGAAAGCCTTTCAGGTCAGGTGCTTTGGTTAAGTTCATTAACTTGTGTTTGAAGTTAGCCTGGATACAGATGAATCATGTGTTGATGTCTTACACCTAAATGAGATTATGAGTCTAAAGCCAATAGGCATTTAGTTGAAATTGGGCTCCGTTTAACTGTTCCAGCAAGAAGTCATCAGTTGTGGGAGGAATAAATGTATGAATGTAGTAATGGTTTAATCACACTGAGTACATCATATTATCTCAGCAGAAGGAAGGCCTTGTGATCAAACCAACTAACGAATGTAACAACAGTGAGGTCCTGGTAGGATGGTAAGAAATGTGGGGCAAAACCATGTTAGTTTATTTGCTTTTGCTTCACTGAGGTCAATGTAGTTGTACAAATTAACAGCACTTGCTGAGGACCAGGTAATTTTAAATGATTAGAGCCCTCCCACCCCCAAAGATATTCGTACACTGAGTTAAACTGCTGGAAGAGCAAACATTGAGTTCTGCTGGTACCATGCCAGGGAAGCATATCCTGCTAAAAATTCTGCAGAGGACTGCCAGAAAATCAGTGAGCATTTGCAGTTAAAAAGTTGTCAAAATACTCTTGTAAAAATAGACTTACTGCGAATAATGAAAAATACAGGTGAAAAATTTGTACAGCTAATGAGTGTATAGAAAGACAAATGAGTTAGAAATGCTTTAAATGCCATTTTTCTTTGTGTTAGATGAAGGGCAGCTTTCTAATTCAGTCAACAGTTATATATAAAGAGGCGATATCTTTTATGTCCATGTGAAATTCAGTTTAGAATTATATTAGGGTTACAGAAGGTTCTTAAAAACTTCAGAAGCAAACTGTATTCGTACTGCAGGTTTTCAAAGAGCAGATAGTACCATCGTGGATAATAGATGGTATTTAGAGGGAAGGCAAGGCTCTTGCAGCTAAAGATAAGCTGGGTGCTCACTGGGCCTCACAATGTGTATTCTCCACCTGAAGAAACCCTGGCATGATGGAAGGAGAGGATCCAATGCATGCACAAGGAGGCTGCCTGACCTGTGTGATAGAGGGAAGCAGGGCTACAAAAGGCTGCCATGTTTTTTTCTTGGTGTGCAGGTCATTGATTCTGCTGAAAAGTGCTATCTCATTTGAAGATTCAGGCTGATGTGGATAAAGATTTTAGAAGACAAGAGTTTGGCAACAGTGTAAATTGTGACAACCTCGAACCAAACATATTATGGCAGTTAAAGGAGAAGTTGCTTTTAGACCAGTAGTTTTCTAATTGGAATGGCTTCATTAAGGGAGTGCCCTGGAGTAGCTGGTGTTGACTACCTAGTGAACACACAGTTGTCTGATTGTATCAGCCTTGTGTCTTGATATGTGCTCATGTGGCCCAAAGAAAGGTTGAGTTTATTAAATCCCACAAATATGTATGAAGCCATTTTTATGTAAGTTATTTAATTTCTGTAGAATCTTTCTGGGTTTACCCTTATTAAGTTCCACATGAAAATTCGTCAGAGGAAGGCAAGACAAAAACCTGAGAGAATAAAAGTCTTACTCATCCCCTCGTCCATACGTTTTTGTACACTTCATGTAGAAATACAATATATTGGGTTTGCTCTCTGCTGGTGGTTATGCTTTTATCTCCTGCTGCTAAGGTATTTTTTCTGGGTTCAGAGAAAAATGTCTGAATGTGACCTGTAGATTTTGGAGTTCAATGAGGTAAATAGCATCAGTGATGTAACCTAAGTAAGTCAATCAAACAATCAGTCAATCACAGTATACTGGTTTTGTAGGCATTTCAGAATATCACCTTACTTCTACCCCAGGTCTGATGAACTCAGTAGCACCCTGGGGAGTCTTGGTGGTCAAATATTTTCTCAATAAAGACAAAGTAAGCCTATGTGTGTTTTCAAAACATGATAGAAACTTGCTGTGGCTGTACTTGTCAGCCTGTTGTTTCCTTTTATTCAATTGGGATATTTTTTCTCTTTCTGCACTTGTTCTGTTGTTGTCTGCATCTTCACAGCCTATATCTTTTAGGACTTTGCCTTAAAATCTTCTGCCTCATGCAAGCACCATCAGTTGTCACGCCTCAGACAGTAATGTTTCTTTTTCTGTCTTGTCTGATACTCAGGTATCCACTTTCTGCTATTCTGCAAATTAACTTAAGCAAGTTAGTGACTCTACTCCAAGTGACATGAGAGCGAAGTTGCACAGACTAGTATATGCACACAGAATTTTTGCAGCTGTCTGAAGTATGCCTGAAAAGTTCTGGAGTATTTTTGTGTCTGAAATACACCATACAAAACGTATTTTAAGTCTACTAACACATTGTGTTAGATATAAAAGACACATAAGCAAAATCAATCCCAAGTCTTTTGACTTGGGCAAAAGAATAGATTCTTGATATAAACATTATTTATTTCTAGCCTATTCTGGGACATATTTAGACTTACCTAAGCAATTTTCCCCATGCTATCTCAGCGTCCTCTGTAAGAGTCCAGTAATTTTCTTTTTTCTCATTGCCTCTCTGCTTCTCTTGTTTAACAATCTTCACATCATAGTAAGCTTTTCTGCAATGGATTCAATGTGTTTCTTCCACTCCATGTAATTTTCAAGGATGGACTTCTAGAGGGAGTATTCCTTGTGCTGGTTCATTTAAGGGGCTGAGGATCAAATTCCCAAAGGTGCTGAGGTGCTTATGTAGCTCTTAGATCCTGAGTGACTATCACCCATGCATGATTACAAGGACTGAACTGAGATTCTGCATGACAGTTTTCCAGTATCCCTAGCAGACATTGTTTTACTTCAGTTTCATGACACTGTCCAGTGCCTGATGTGTGTTAGTATTGTCATTACCAAGATATTCTCCCTCGTTGTCGATATTGGGTTGTTTGATCTGGGCAGGCCTATTTAATAGGCCAATTAATTAGAAGAATGATGACTACAGTAGTGTGATTCATAAGGAGAGAGCTTTAGTAGCAACAGAAGAGCTATAAATGCTAACATTACACTGATCTACTCATTAAACCTTAGATTTAGATGTTAGAATCAAAATTTACACACCTGGGAGTGTGAAGAGGCAGCATTTACCAGTAAGTACTTAAACCCTGAGAGAACTTCGTATCTTTCCATGACACCTTGTGAAATTGGTAGAATTGCTTCCAACCATCAAGAAATTTTTACTTAAAAGTCAACTCTCAGGTATCTAGATGAAGAATGTCAATACCAGCTTCTGAAATTTTGTAACAGATGAATATTTTAAAACATCAGAGCTTCTAGGACAGTAGTGAGAAGAGTGTGTATGCTGGGGTCTAGAAAAAGTTTGGGTTTTAGCTTGTTTCTTCTTTTTTTTTTTTTTTAAAGCAGACCTGTGCATTCTTTCTTTGAGTTATCTTCAGTGTAGCTGAGGGATGGCATTCCCCACACAAGTTCAAGAATCAAGGTGAAATACCAAGAAGGCACCAGCTTATAATAAAAACAGAAATTAAATAAAAGAAATTAAAAAAAAAAAAAAAAAGGCAAGGATTTTACCATCCGAGGAAGCTGGAATACTGATATTTGCCCCAAGCTTGAGGACAACAAATACTTGTGGGCAACAGCAGGTTATGAAATGTGAAGCAAATTGTGCCACACCACCTGACTGCCTTTTTTTGCTGAGGTGTTTGACTTTAATGACAAGGAAAGAGCAGTGGATGTTGTATTTTTTAACTTCAGCAAGGCAAGGAAGAACAGGTCAGGGGCAGCCTTGGTCACAATGACCGTGATCTGTGGTAATTAACACATACCAAGAAAATGTAATTTTATCAAGGTCTTCTGATACTAAGATGCAAATAAAATGTTGTAGAGGTCCTTTAATTACACTTACCTGGATTTCATAAACCTGAAGCTTCTTTAGAACATATGTCATTGGCATTAGCTTTTTGAAGAACTATGTTAATGAAGGTGTCTGAGAGATAGTAGGTCCTTCAAAAAGAATCATAAAGCATTTAAGAGCATATTATTCATGAGTTTTGGTCCATAAGCATTATAGTGCCTTCACAGATAATCATTATCATCTTTGTTACTGAAAATTTTGAAAAATGTTCATTCTTTCATTGTTCTTGCAACAAGTCCAGTGTGCAGGACAAAACTCTCTTCCAGTTCTCTCTATTTTCCATTCCCTTCATAGGCCACTTTCTCTCCATACCCTCTTCTGAAAGGTCTCATCTGAGTTTTTTCTGGGCACACTTGATTCCTCTACATTGAGTCCTGATTTGACAGCTACAGGTAGGAGTCTGTCTGTTAATATTCACAGTGTCTTCTTCAAACACACTATCAGCATCCTAATAATTCTTCTGGAGATGATCTTACAGCTGGTGATTTCCCACATCTGTTTGTTGGGGATGAACCCTACTGGCTATTGTACAGAATTTTTCTAATATCCATACCTCTCATCACATCTGTTTTCTGCTCTGGTATTTTGATTTGTAAAACATTTGCAAATGGAGGGAAAGGATGGTGATGTCTGACCATCAACTCTTCCTTGAAGGTGAGAGTCGGGCATTCTTGCTTTTCCTGATGGTTGGTACGCCAGGCTTTCTAGTATACAGACCTGGACATAAAAAGGGCTCTGCAGTTTATTTTTGAAAAGGAATAGTCTAGATTCATTTAATTTATCTAAATAATGCAAAATAGATATTTTTTTAAAGATCTGAGATGAAAGATCTTAGACCCTAATCTGCTGTTACCAAGGACAGCTCAGTTCCTTGCCTTAATTCAAAGCAAGAGAAAGTAAGATCATCTTGCAAATACACAGCCAACATTGATTTATTAAAATCTTATGACTCCCCAACTTCCTCCTACTTTTCAAACCTGAATTTTGGATTGAAATCCTTTTAGAAAAATTCCTGTAGGCAATAACAACAGTGTTCATCAATCTGTGATGGGTTAGATTCAGTAGAGCCACAATCCAGACAGTCATTCCTTGCAGGCTCAGTATAAGTCTGACTCATGGTTCATTGCTGCTACTTGATTTTTACCCTGTGTCTTGATTCACCTCTTTTTTACTTTGATGAGTAAATGAATATGTCATTAAAGAAACAAATATACTCCCTCCCTCCCTCCTGCTCTCTCTCTGAATAAGAGGTTCATGGCTGAGGAACTAAGGAGTAAAAAAGAACTGAGGATTAGGACCTGTAGGTCCAGTTTTCCAAGAATGAATACTGAGCTCTTTCAGAAAACGAGATAGTATTGTTGTACCTGATGTGGGAAGCACTAAAACTACTAATTGATTTGGAAGAATTGGCCTTTGAAAAGGCCTATGTCTTTGGAACAAGGAGAAAAAAGGCGGCCAACAAACCAAACCAAACAAATGATTATAATTTTAAAGGTATAAAGCACACTGTCAAATCTAGATTTTTGCCAGCAGACAAGCAGCAAAATGGCTGCAGTTAAAAATTCAGAATAAGCATACCGATTTTTGTAGACAGAGACAGGGTTTATAGGCACCCTGTGGTAACAGTACAAAAGAAGGAAAAGTGATGGATACCAGAGGAATGGCATGCTCTGCAGTTACGGAAGAAGAACACTTGTGCATTTTGTCTACAAGCCTGTGAACTTAGAATCATGTTGCCTCCTGTAATTAACTGAGTAAAATAAGTGAGTCTATAGTGAAGAAGAAACCCTCTGGTCAGTGCTGTTGTTTCCCCTGTGCTACAGGTGATCTCGAATGTGAGACAGTGGGTGAAAAAAGTCTCTCAGATAAATTAGGTGGTAATGCATTCTATTCAGCATGCTAAAAGCTGCATGTGAATCAAATTCCACCTACAGGGATTTAATTGCTGCCATGTGGCAATGGAATGGAATAAGCAGTGGGGCTGGAGCAGCAGAGTGGATCATGGGTCTCTGCTGCTGACATGCTGGGTCTCTTCACACTTAGCAAGGGGATCATGAACTCTGCCCAGGCTCTGGGCTTTGTTATTTCAACTTCCATCAAGTCTACTAGATGTCTGGGCAGAGGACGGTTCATGCATTGGTCTCCTTCATACCTGCCTGCACTACTGCTACAGCTGAAGGCTCTGCAGGTACTTTGCTGAATATCTCTGCATACAAAAGGTTTTTTGAAGGTCAGCTGGGTCTGGCACCCTCTTCTTCATCCTCAGTCTTTTGTTCTTTACTGTGTTGCCAAAATTCAAGCAAATAGAGTATGTTTGTGAGAAAGGCATTGCAGATGTCAGGTGTTAACCATACAATTATTTCTCACGTGACATGTATGTTGCTTTACCTGGCTTAAGTCTCTAGAAATGATATTATCTAAGTGGGCTAAGTGCAAGTCTTACAGTAAAATGATGGAAAAACACTGTAAATCTGTAATTTTTCCATCATGAATTATTCATAGCTGTTATTCAAGTCACACACAGGAAACTTGTACTTATAAAGTTAGCTAAACACAATCGTTCATTTATGAAGGGAACTCAGTGATGTGAAGGTTTACCATATGGCCCGCACCAGCAGAAGCAGAAATCCAAAGCCATATTTTCTGTTGGTTTACACAGGCATAGGTCCATTGACTTTAATGAAGCTGCAGTTTACACCAGCTGAAGATTTGGCCCTTTCCTTTGAGAGGTTTTGTTGTTGTTTCTCTGCTGACCCATTTATTTTGCCTTATGTTGGTTAGAATGTGGTTATAAATACAATTTTATAATCTCTCCTCTGCAGTTGTTTAGGTTTTTGTCTCTTCTAACCCGTAACATAAATATTTAATGGGAGAAGCTGGATATTTTGTGCTTCACTTGAGATTCAAGACAATTCAAATATTTAGAAAAGTTGAGAAAAGGGGCTTGAAAACAATGCTAATTCAATGGTAATAATGGATACCATAAATTAGGAGGGACTCAAAGCAGCTTGTTTCAGAGGACTAAATATCTTTTAAGATTAGCATCCCCTGTATTAAAAATGAACAGCAAATTACTACAGTAGGTTTTGTTTGTGTCTCTCCTAATCTTCCAGCACTGCCTGGTTCCATATTAACTATTCTTGGGAACATGGTCCACCTCTGTAATTTCTCCATTACACTCATGTTTCTTGCCCCATGTTACTTGAGAGCACTGTGAAAACTGGATATGGCTTTATGGGCTAACTGAAGTGTTTCTATCATGATCTCACAAAAGTCATAAATGGGCAGTGGTCTGCACGTTGGTAGCTCTGGCTACAGCAGCCCTAACCTTCAGTGCTGCCTGGACCTAAGTTACACCTCTCAAAGCTAAGGTATTCAGAAGATCCAAAGATTAGTGAATTGTAGTATTTCATGAAAGGTCTCAAAGTAGACTGGGGAAAGAGATGCAATTAATAATAATTAAAACTGTCTTGGAATGCAATGGGACAATTACTCATATTTTTATGGTGGAAGTCTAAAATTCATTAGATTGTGCTTAGTAAATATACAAAGACATTACAGAATAAGATAATGTCTGAATGCATTAACTTAAGTGATGATTCAGGACATTTTTTCCTGAGCTGCTTGTTGGTCAAGGCAGCCACTTCAGATACTTCAGGTTTGGTAAAATTGCTACTAGGTATCACTCCAATAGCCAGCCAAAGGTATTCCAAACCACCCCAAATATTCCAGGCTTAGTAACATTGCTATGAAACATTCCTGTCCAAGAAAAGTGTATGTTTGGACCCACAATAATTCAATATTGTTTGCATCTTGCACAGTTTCAGGGACAAACAAGCTTTATCGTTAAAACAAAACAATCTTTCCTCCTGTCTGAATTATAATCTTTGCTTGAATAGCATACCATTATGCTGATGAGATTTTGTAAAATCTAAACAAGTGGGGCCTGAAATAACCTGTTACATATTTGTTTCTGATGTCTCTAGTAGAACTTCCCGCTTAGTAAATAAGTGAATTCCTCACAGTAATGCAGTGTATCTACATAACGGCCAAGCACTCAATATGAAATCCAGTTGGTTGACAAAAGATGGCCACAGTTTGGTTTCAGAAAAGTGTGGCTTTGTAAATTATCATTGATCACTGATACGCTTTGCGGTTGGGAAGGGGAAGGCAGTAACTCATGGTTGCTTGCCACAGTGCTGAGATCTCATGCCTTCCCTCAGACTCTTGACGCTCCTATGGGAAGGATGTGGGAACAAGATGTATGTGTTTCTGTGATGTGCTGGGGAACCTCAAATGTGTCCACATCTGAAGTCTCCTGCCATGATCCTGATCCATCATCTGACCCAGGGCTGTTAGGAAAGGGGGTTCTGCCACTCCGTTTGCCTTGGGATTGTGCCACTGCTAATCAAATATCTCCCTTTATGGAGGCAGGTGAGCACAGGATGTGCATCGAAAATATGTTCAGACTTAAATGAGATTTATTCAGAGTTCCCCAGCAGTCTCTAAACTGGAGGATTTGCTGTGCATTGTGCACATGTGTGCAATTCCATGTCTAGCTTGTGATGAATGATTGGAAGCATATGGTGGCAGCACATGTGACAGAACTTTACTTGAAAATCAGAAATCAAAACAAAAGTTGACTAGGAATTAGCCTCAATTCACATCCAGATTGGTCTTAAATTTTGTGTATAGTTTTTTTTCCCCTTTGCTTATGGTGGTCCTAGTAAACCAAAACAAAATCCTGGTTCTCTGAGACATCTGTTCTTAGAATCAAGTACCTTTCTTATACTTTACTGTATTTTCCTACACCCAGTCTATCCATGTGGGCTTGGGACTGAGGAAGACTTTTCTGTGTTCATTCCAAATCTAATGGAAAAACAGCAACTCAGTATACTCAGTCATGACCAGGTGAAATGAAGTGTGACGGCAATACATGAAAGAGTACAATAGAAAACATGAAATTCTGCCATTCAAAGGGAAAATACCAAAAGCTAAGTGTTAAGTTTTCCATGTTGTGAATGATCAAATTCTGGTCTGGCATGAACCAGATATTGCAGTCAATGGTATTACTTGAAGAAAACCAAGAAGAGAGTGTGAGCAGTAAATTGAAGACACTGAAGAGTCAAGAAAAACAAAGAGTTTTCTTCCTTTTCCTCCTGCTCTTCACAGGTCACCTGGCAAAGCTTATTAAGGCCATGGTGACTTATGAAGCTTTCTGACAGCACCTGCTGAAAGCTTTTCAGGGCAGATGTTTTGGTTAAGTTTGCTAACTTCTGACCATTGATGTGCCACTTCATTCAGATTTCATGCTGAGGCAAAGAGAGAATAGAAGAATCTGGGTTTTGGAGTCTTCTTTAAATAAATGCCCCACACCCCATACATGCCTGGCTCAAGTGGAAAAGCTGGACTGTAATTTTACAACACAGCTTTTCATGCACATTAGAATTTCATTCGTTCTTTCAACCTCATCTTAAACAAGGAACTTCAGACAAAGCAAGAATTAAAAATATAGTACAATTTGTTTCTTTTGATTTGTGGCCTCTTGAATCTTGAATGAAATTATAAATGAGTAAATTGGGTTATCCCATCTGTTTTATTATCCTTCTGGCTACATAAAGAAGTCAGAATGTTAATTTCAGGTGTGTTTTTGTAAACCTTGGCTAGTTTTGACTTACTTTGGGCTTCTTCTGGGTTATTGTAGAAGGGTTTAAACATACCCTCTGTGGGAAGGTACGTTCTGTAATTCTCATTATTTTCATGAAGCTACCAAATGAGATGTGAGATGGGTAACCAGAAGAGCTGGACAGAGATGTGTTTCTAGAAATGCACAAGGAATGGGTGCATATATTTTCATGTGGCTAATATGTCAAGAGCTGAGATAGCCAGAGGCCACTAGCCTGAGCAAATGAGCAGTGACTCACGGATGTTCACTGACATTTGTTGTAATATGAACAGGCTTCTTAGGAATCCTTATGGTAAAAATAATCCAATTTAAAGAAAATGAAGATGAAAGTAACACCTGATATAACTCATGCCACTGGCTAAAACCAGTCCTATAAAGACATACTGCAGTATTATAACAGCAATTGAAAAAAATGTACTTGTAAGAAAGATAAAGTATGTCTCTTTGTCTTACTGCTCATGTCAACCCGGGAAACCCAAGATAACTTCTGAAATCATAGCAGAAAAGAAATTTCTCATTACTTCAACTTCACGTATAATTTTTCGGAGTCTCATAAATACTTACCTGTCATCCTATTAGGATGTTGTAATGATTGATCAGTCAAGGTTAAGACATTCTCAGATCTCAGGATGGAAAGCACTCTTACAGAATAATAATCTTGAAACGCAGCAAACTCACAGCCAGAACTGGGGTCTAGTTGTTCTGGTTTTCTGTCCCCCTGATCCCTAGCAGGTAGCTGTCTCATGAACATCATTTGGATAACACAAGTTGGCTCCTGCTTTTGTTGCAGATGTCAGTTGTGAAAGCCACATATCTTGGCTACACAGTCACAGCTTTACTTGAAAGCCTTTCTGAGGCTTTCTGATTTAGATAAAGTGACTACTCTTTTAAGTGCTCTGAAGAAAAGCTGCAAGAGCTATCTATTCCCTGAGAATTTTTAAATATCTTGGCTCCTTTCTTTAAGGGAGGAAAATGAAAGCTCTGAAAATCAAGAGGTTTTTTGAAGCTTATCTGTTTTTTCATTGAGCTGAAAAGGATATGAAAATGGCCTATCTTGTGAGCTTTCCAGGCTCTTTTTGCTTATTGAGAAAAACTTTTACTTGTGGATTTTGAGAGCTATTTGGTTTTCCTTTTTTGGAGAGGGCTCTCTTCATTCTGGCTCCTGAAGCCTGAAAATTCAGACCATGAGAAAGATTCACTTTTTTGCCTCTTACACATCACCAACCCTAAAATTACTTTCCATTTGGTTTGAATTTCACATACGGATAGTATGAGAAGTGTTCTTCAAGTTTTGATATTCAGAAATCCAGTTTTCAGAAATAATTCCATCTTGCACTGGCAGGCCTAGAAACCCAAGAGGGACAGCCAAAACTGAAGCCAACATGAAGTCATGAACCTTTCTTCTTTCATTTACATCCATTCATTGTGCATCCAAGGATGTCACCTCCATCTTTTCCACACAGTGATGAATTGATTAAAACAGAGATAAAGCTTTGCTCTTCCTAAAGATAAAATTTTACATCACTGATGATGGCTGGCAGGAGACATGGCATTTTTCTACTCACCTTGTACTCCTCTCTCCTTTCTTGTGGTTTTTATGAGTGTTCTATTAAAGAATTTATTAGTTTTCAGAGTGGCAGGCAGCAGAGAGGCTGAGAAGCTGTGATGAGCAATTGGGGTATGCCTCGTCCTGTCCTCCTGCAGCTCCCCCTTCTATTGTTTTCCTTGTATTTAGACTGTGTGAGCTCTTTCAAAGAACCTGTTTCTCCTGTGCAATGCCCAGAAATAGTGAATTGGGGGTCCATAGGTCTATAGGAAGGAGGTGCTGAAACTACATACTATCACACTGATGGTCTGAATAGGCAGGTAACAGAAACAAGAACTGCAAGAGGGGACAATTGCCACGTTCACTTCAGGCAGATTTTATTCTGAATGTCAGCAGTTAAGAGTGGCATATTCAGTGCCTGCTTCTGCTGTAATATAGTTGCTCTAATCCCTTTTGACATCATTTGTAGATGTCTGGAGTTTGAAAACATCCCACTGTGTATAGCTTTTCTCACTGTTTAAGATTATGACCTTTTGGTGGTGTGGTCCCTGATAATAAAATGCCATCAAATCCTGCCATCTTCAAAACAGCTGTTTTGATGAACATAAATAAAATCTTGTCTCTTAGAATTCTTGATTTTGTCTATGTGCATGTTTTGTTAAGAGGAGAAAAAGTAAAAAAAAAAATAAATCTGAGCATACAGTATCTGAATGTCTTGTACAGTTATTATACGATTAAAATTCTCTCAGAATATCTGTCTGCATTTTTGACTTGCACAATGCAACCTTAATGGCTGGTAAGTGCTGAATTTTGTCACAGATGAAAAGAACACAAAAAGTGCAATGCTTGTTAACATGAGCCAAGCCTGCCATTTATCTGATATTTTCAGCACACTGAATGTATTTAAGCAGTTTTGCTGCCATTATGGAACTTATTTTAGACATATCAAGTGCCAATTTTCTTGTAGATCATAAAGAAAGATGAGAGAACAGGAATTTAGATATTTTGTTGATAAAGCTTGTCCTAGATCATCATAAAAAAGAACTGCAATAAAGCAAGGCTGCTTGATGCACACAATGCAGCAAATAGCAGTTTTGTCATAAGTGACAGAATTAGAAGCCAAGTTCTGCTGATACTTCTCATCTATGCACTGAAATATAATTGAATCAGAATGATGGGAGCCACAGAGAAGTATACAAACGCATTTCTGTGGCAACTGCATATCTGTGCTCTGAGACTGCTGAGGCTGGCGGCTGTGCTAAAATGACTGAAATCAAGAGGACTGGAAGGAGACAGGGATGAACAGAAAACTTCCAAAAAATTCCTATCAGGTAGGTGAGGGATAGAGACCAAGAATCTTTCTGTTCCTGTAAATTCAGGAGAACTAACTGTAAAAGACCAGTTATTCATACGCGTCACTGGATTGGACATTTATTTACCTTTCTGTCCTGCACTTTGAGCAACATTTGGAGGCTGCAGGGTGAGTGTTTGGCTGCCTGTCTCTGAAAGTGACAATATCAACCCCTTCCAATATACACCGGACACTTCTTTTGCTGACCTTGGTGGTGGAAGGTCAGGATGTTGTTAGACAGATCCTGCGGATTTTTAATTCTGGTCATAGGAGAACTGCTAGGAGAATTCACAAGCCAGAGGGTGTCATTTGGACACAATGGCTGTACACTTG
The DNA here is from genome assembly GCF_000696875.1 of Nestor notabilis. Classification (NCBI taxonomy): domain Eukaryota; kingdom Metazoa; phylum Chordata; class Aves; order Psittaciformes; family Psittacidae; genus Nestor; species Nestor notabilis. Next base: position 23,334 of record NW_009913999.1, read on the forward strand.
CAAAATGTTTTTTACTCTCAGTGGTATAATTCAGGAAACTGTACTAGTTAACAATATCTTTGGTCATTTTCTGCCTATCTTTGCTTTATCTTCACTTTTGGATTTTATGTGCATAGCTGTATGTACATGCATATGGTAGTACAGCTTTACATTACTGAGAGTAAGGACACATGACCGAAAGGTGGAAAGGTAGTAGTTGAACTTGATGTCCTAGCAGCAACATGAACTACGGGTTGCTACTCTCAGCAGCAGTAAGAGTTTGCAGAGGTAGGAGGAAGAGAGATGTCCCATAAGGACTGAAATTTCTGTTCCTGGTGACCTATCTACAGTTTTGTCTTGAGCTTTCCTTTTGAGACCTTGAGGTTTCCTTAGGAGTTGATCATATGTAAATCATAAACAAACACAAACAAACAAATCAAAACCACTCCAGCACACAAACCAGTAACAGAAGTACCTGGCAATATGCTCACTTCAAAACTCTCCATGGACTATAGCTGAAGTCCTCAAATTTTCCCATTAATTACAGTATCGGGTCTAATCTAATGCTATTTTCTGACAGGCTACCTGGTTTTGCTGGGCATGAGAGAAACAGAAGATGTGGTGTATTGATTCTTGACATGATGGTATGAGACTACACAGTAGCATAAGACACAGATTTAAGGCCTGTGGACCTGCTATCTTATATGGGAAAAACGTTACAAATGTTGCTCTGAGGGTTAATTGTAGCAGAGACATAATGTCTTGTTTAATGTCTTAGAAGGTAAGATGGAAATGTTGTACTTATCCAGACTGTGTGGGGCTAGGAAGGGGTGAGAGCAAAATGGGTGATGGGTTTAAAGTTAAATATGGTTTTGATAAGTTGGAGAAAGTCCACAATATCAGCAAGATGAAATCCAACAAGCACAAATGCAATGTACTATATTTAAAGCAGAAATAAAAATAAAATCAAGTTAACAAAGAAAAGACAGGTAATAGATACAGTAGATCACAAACTAAGGCTGCATCAGCTGTGCTGTTGGGGAAGAGGGAGGAAGGGAAGGCACATATAGTAAAAACATCTCTTAAAAGGAACATCAAATGTCAGATGTGGGAGGAAATGATGTCCCGCTCCTGGACACTGGTGAGGCTTGGTCTGGGACACTGTATCCCAGTGTAAGCAGAGGACTGAAGGAATGTTGGTTGCAAACTGGACAGAGTACAGAATAGAACAGAAGGGATTACAGCAGATTTATGAAACAGGGCCTATGAGGAAAGGTTGGATGAATTAGCTGTAGTCATCTTAGAAATGTAAGGCTGAAGGGAGATTAACAGTAGCTGTTTTCCAGAACTAAAATACTTGCATAAGGGACACAAGTAAACCATTCTGCATGACCTCTACATGCGGAAAGTTAAAAGTAACTTCCAGCTAAGGAGAAGAAAAAACTGGTGAGACATTGAGTAAAACTTTTTACACTAAGGATAGATGATGAATAAAAGAAGTTACCTAGGGAAGTTAAGGAATATCTTTTTCTGAGTGCTTTAAGAAGAAAGAGCAACATCTTTTAGATATTTAGACAGAGGTGATTTAGGACGCACCAAATTATTCCTGAGGGGACAGATAGGATGGACTACCTTGAAATAATAATTATCTCCTACAAGCTGCTAGGGATCAGCTAAGAAGCTCAGTGTACAGATCCACACCCTCTGTCATTTTAAAAGTAATTGATTTGAAGAGATCATCTAGTTTTTGTGGAGACAGAGTGTATCAGTTGTGTGCTTTGGAATATTTTCCTGTATCTACTGGGTATGCAGGGAGCTAGAAACAGATAGGAGGGGTGTGCAAAAGAAGTAATAATGTAATGAAAATGTAGACAAAGAAAATGATAGATATAGCCTTAAAAATACATTTTTTTGTTTTCATTAGGAAATTGCTGATGTCTACAATTAGGGCAGTAAATAAGAGAACCTGTAAACAGGCTTTAGTATGCATCCAATTTTTTGTATTCTTGCTTTTCTTCACCAATGGCCTGTCAAGATAATGTTTTTGGCATTGTTTGGCAGTTTTGCTGTTCATGAACCCTACACTGCAGGATCTGCAGTGCTTTCACACAGAAAAAGCTTTACTTATTCTTTATGGTAGTTTACAAGTGGTTTACAAGTCCATTTTAATAGATCATAATTAATATATAGATTTTAAACACTGAAAGATGTTCTTGGCTTGGGGCAAAGGGATGTAATTTTGTGACTTGTCTGAAATCCCTTCCAGCCCTACATTTTCATTGATTCTATGTTTATCTTTTCATGACTCAAACATCAGAAATTCAGAAAATATTCCTAAGCATGGATCTTACAGTACAGATGTTCTGTCATTTTCATGTACAGAGAAAAACACACCAAAAATGTTGCTTTCTTCTGTTTGTAACTCCTTCATGAAAAAATGGTGAGGAGGTTCTCCCACAGGAGAGAATAGAAGCGACTCTACTGAGGTTCACCATACACTGCTATAAAGGGACAGGGGAATGGCCTTCCCTAAAATACTTCAGGACACATATGGGACTGGGGAGGATCTTTCTGTTTTCATGGATTCTTTCAGTAGTTTTTAATTATTTTTTTATTGCTTGTTAATCAGAAGAGGTAAATGACAGGAACTGCAGGGCTCCACTTTTAATAGAAGAGTGTATTTGGTTCAAATGGTACAAAACTTTTCAGGCCTTGTATGTCTTTAAATGTGAGATTGTTCCATCCCCTTAATTTACTCGGTGATGACAGTGAAGAGGTGGTTTAAGAGATGGTTTCTGTTGTACATTTTCATAAGCTGACTTTCCTGTTGAACTTTCCAGGCTAAAGCTCTGACTTCATGACAACTCAAGATTTATACCACATTGACAGAGGAAGCATTTGACCTCCTGTTAGTTAAATCAGACCTTTGCTACTTCCATCTTCTTCTAAAAGCAGATTTAAAAGATCTTTCATCTGGTTTGTTAAATATGAAGAGTGTGTGAAAAAGAGGAATTCTGTCTCTTGGCAACCTCCTTAAAAACCAAAATCTTTCGTGTCAGTGTTCTGTTTGAGGAGTTAAGCAACCTTTGCTACACTTCCAGGCAGGGAGGAGCTCATGTATCTCTACACTTTCCTGTATGTCAACAAATAAACATTGTGATGACAGAAGTATGAGATCTTGCTAACCCGTCTTGAGGAGTACCCAGAATCAAACTGGGGAAGTGATAATATCTAGAGGTAATGAAATGATCTTACCAGGTTCTGCATCTTTTCCATACCCAGTGGTTTTCTCTGGCCTCAGGGAAGGATGTAAACCATCATGGAAGTTTTTATGTGGATGGTCCCCTTAGCACAGGAAGCTACATGGAAAGATGAGAATTCAATTTAGCTACTGCTAATAATTATAATATTTTACCTTTATTTTGCAGAAAAGTGTTTGGATCTTCTAAAATTCTAGGACCATCATATTTTTATTTAAATATGAAAGGAACCATTGGTGTGGTGGTGTCATCATGGCTCTCATTTCCAACCAAGGAAAAATGGTGCTAAATTTTTACAAATTATTTTCCCATGAATTTGACAGCTTGTGTATGATTGCAGGAGTGTATGTACTTGCTATTTTATGATCATTTTATAGATCATTGATGTTTTACTCCCTACTGTGGGTCTTAAAGGTTTTCATGAATTGAGAAACTCTGCCTGTGGTTACAGCCTAATTGTGGAAAACATATATATCTGCTATGAAGACCAGTGCACAACAGTCTAGATGAATTGAAATAGATTTTTACCTTTGTCAAAGTACATATGTACCTAGTAGTCACTTGCGCAGTTCATAATCCTGAGCTGTCATTGAGCTAGACTACCTTCTAGCTACTGCTGTCATAGTCTGCACTCGTTTTTTTGCTACATTATGTGCCAAGACCCCAGAGTATTTCCTTATCTTCCTGAGTTACTCTCCTCAATTCCAATAAGGCTAAAGCAAATGTAATTACATGATTAAAAATAACAAACCCTTCTGTTTACAACAAATGCAGACATAGCAGTGTCTGCAAGATAGGCTGCTAGAAGGTAAAACAGAATTAAGGATCAGGATTTATTAATTCTAGTCTTGGCTGTTATGACTCAGACTGAGGAAGTAGGTTACAGAGTAGCTGAGCAGCAGAGAAACACATTTTCATTAATTATTCCATTTACAAGGTCATTCAGAGTCATTTATTACTACAGTAAAGATTGTGACATAGGGTTCAGGGGTTTTGAAAACTGTATTTGAGGGAGGAGGGAGAGACAAAAATGAAACGGTAACAAAATCCTCATTCTTTCTGTAACTCATCTACAGATGTTCTATAATATCATGTTCTCTTGGTGGTGTTTGTGTTTGGTTGGTTGGTTGGTTGTCCGTCCCCCCAACCCCGCCCCCGATAGCTTTTAAGGAGTTCTCTGCATTTTCTTCCTAGATTATGCTTTTCCATACTTGAAAGCTGTGAAGTTTTAGCCAAAATTCTGATTTTCCTAGTTCCTTGTCAAAACAAACAAACAAGGTTTTGACATACCCCATCAATCTCTTCATATTTTTTAAGAAAACTAAGCACTTCTCTTGACAGTCCTAATTCAGGTAAATGTATCTTCACTAATTTAAATAGTAGGTGTGTAGAAGGAGGTTAGGTAACTTAAGATGGGTGTGGCAGAAAAAAGAAACGTTAGCCAAAAATGCAAGAGTTACTCCTTCTTCTGACCCAAATATACTTCTAAAAAAGAGAACACTACTTAATCAATGCACTTTACCTATACTGAAAACCTAAAATTTGAAGACATCACTATGAGAAAATTAGGTAAAATTAGATAAAATTATGGTAGGGAAGAAAGTATAATAGAAAATTCAATTCTAAGTGGTCTTTCTATAAAGTGGACTGTTTTGCTTCTTTTTATCTGATTTCTGTTTTCCTCCCAGCTGAACTTGACTACAGTAAGTACTGGATGTTCATTAGCAAAATGCCTGTTAGTAACACTGATGGTAAAGCAGTAATCACATACTGACTGCTGCAGGTAACTATAGATGAGAGCGTTCAATGAGCACAATTGGGAAAGTGCAATTGAGAATTAAAATTCCTTTTGGCGTTGTTGTTACGAAGGCGTTATATGAGCTCCCAGTTCTCAGTGCTTGTGCTCCTTCCTCTGCTCAGCTGTATTAACTGTGGAGTGGAGCCTGAAATTGTTTTGGGAACAGATTGTTCTGACATGGTTTATACTGAAGTAGGTACATAATGCAGATGGTTTTGTAAGTATGTTTACCTTATGCACCACCCATGTATGTGAGTATTTCTATATCTGTATATTTGTAACTTAAATGATGGGCTTGTATAACTGTAATGAGGACAGAAGGGTGTAAAGTTAATACCGTATGTAAGGTAGCTGGTGTGTGCCTGTTGGGGAAACCAGAGGCAGTTCAGATAAAAACCGCTTCACACATGAAACCTGGCTAACTGCAGTGGCATCTGATAGGGCCACGTAGGGCCAGCTGAGGGCTGTACCTGCAGTTAGGTACACAGGCCTGGAAGAGGCCTCTCCTCCTCGTTTTCTGTATACTGGAATTGGTGTGCTGGGATCCCTGCACCCAAATAGGAAAGACTCTTCGTGTGGCCTCCAGCTTGTGCAGCCATGTAGCAAGAGCAGCATTCAAGTGCTCTTTAGTGTAACAGGGCAAGGAAGGAACCTTGCAGCTCTTTCACTGTAACACAGACTAAGGTGCTGTGAGGACTTTCATTGGTCCTGCGTAGTATGGATGGGTTATCATAGAATAATAGAAAGGTTTGGGTTGGAAAGGACCTTAAGATCTTCTCGTTCCAACCTCCTGCCATGGGCAGAGATTCTTATCCTTGACCATGTCTCCCAAGGCCCTGTCCAGCCTGGCCTTGTACACTGCCAGGGATGGAGCATTTACCACTTATTTTGTTTATTCATTTACTGTTCCAGTGCCTCACCACCCTCACAGTAAAGAATTTTTTCCTCATATCTAACCTGAACTTCCCCTATTTGTCACTACAGTCCCTGATGAAGAGTCCTTCTCCAACATCCTTGTAGGCCACCTTCAGATACTGGAAGGCTGCTATGAGGTCTCCACACAGTCTTCTCTTCTCCAGGCAGAACAGCCCCAACTTTCTCAGCCTGTCTTCATATGGAGGTGCTCCAGTCCCTCTACTCTGCTCTTGTGAGACCTCACTTGGAGTATTGTGTACAGTTCTGGTGTTCTCAGCATAAGAAGTACATAGAGCTGTTGGAGCAAGCCCAGAGAAGGGACTTGCTCCAGCAGAGAAGGATATGGTTGGTTTCTGGGCTGTGAGCACACACCGAAGCTGGCTCATGTTCAGTTTCTCATCAACCAACACCCCCAAGTCCTTCTCTGCAGGGCTTCCTGAATCACTTCACAGCCCAGCCTGTAGCTGTGCCTGGGATTACCCCAACCCAGGTGTAGGACCTTGTACTTCGCATTGTTGAACTTCGTGAGGTTGGCATGGTCCCACCTCTCAAGCATGTCAAGGTCCCTCTGGATCCCATCCTTTCCCTCCAGCATGTTGTCTGCGCCACGCAGCTTGGTCTCATCAGCAAACTTGCTGAGGGCACACTCAATCCCATTGTCCATGTCACTGACAAAGATGTTGAACATGTGGCAACTCTACTTGAATGATGAACTCAATATATATTTGGAAAAGGGGGATATAGCACTAGAGAGTCATAAGGAAAAGTGGAGGCCTGGGCATGAATCTATGCTTGAGAGAGCAGAAGTATAGTACTGTACTCCATTTGGTATATACAGAAAAATGCCTGGATATTTTGTTATTCTCCTACATCAGTAACACAATTTCAGATCTCTATTTTTATCCTAGATATCTTTTTTGAAGAATTGAGTGCCATAAATCTGTACTATAATAACAAAAGGAATCTGTCACTTTCTTAGCTTGTGAAGGACCTAAAAGATATCCATGATCTGTCTGAGTTTAGGACATTGTGAATTATTTTGGCTGAGGCAGGGACTACTGGACAAACAAGCCGTTTATCTGTAGTAGAAAAAAACTGCTTGGACTTTCCCAAGAGGTATCTTGGAAGGAGCTATAACATTCTGTTGAAAGTATAAGCAAGATGCTAAATAATTCCTACAAATAATAGTGTTTCTTCCACTCTTGGAGCACAAATGTGCAGCTGTGGCTTTGCTTAAAGTAATCTTGAGTGCTGGTAGCAGTGAATACTGGGTACTACAAGAACCCTAGCTTAATACAGTGTCTAGCTGTAACCCTGAAGGTGGTTCAAATACAAACCGAGGTTTCCAAACATAAACTTGTGCTGCCATGTCTGGTAGGTTCCTGCTCACAAAGCATCTGTCTCAAAGACATCAGTGGGTAAACTGGAAGAATTGCAGCCCCGGCAGTAACCTTCAGAAGATAAAGCCTTCTCAGAAGCCAGGAGTGTCCCTGCCTGTGTATCCAAAAGCTCTGACCTTCGGCAAGTGTGAAATCTGGCACAATGTACTCCGTGCCAGAGCCCGATGTGTATTTTTTACAGATAGTTAAGCATGTAGTAGCTGACCTAATAACCACATTAAGATCTTGTCCTTTAAGATGCCATATGAAGTAGTGGCTTATGGTTTCATTCTGATTTAATTTCTTTAGGAGAGGGAGCCACTCATGTGAAAGTAAGAAGATAATAGGCATGCCTGAAAAATGTAGTAACTGATGTTTCTCAGATGTAGAACTGAAATGGTACTCTTGCTCTGAAATCAATAGGCTGTTGAACGCTGCATTTGATTGAAAGTGAGTAGGGAAACCTGCCTGGGGCTTTATTTTTTAACCATAGCTACTGGTCTGTGGTAGGGGTTAATCACTCTGTTTCTGTGGTATCTTTGATTTACATACGAAAACACGTTTAAATCAATGGGTATTAAGATTTATGATGGACAAGGTTGTTCCTTCCTTTTCCTTCATTCCTGTTCTTTCATTTCCCAGCTGCTGTTTTTAGAAGTAACCTTTGTCTTTTGGTTATAAAAGATATATCCTTATATCCTGTAAGACTAGTTCTACCAGTATACATGTATGTAGGGGTTTCATCATACATGTAAACTAGCAGTGTCACCAGATTAGAAGGGCACAGATTTATATAATTTATTTCCTTCCATGTGAGAAGCTGGAAAAGCTTAAAAAATAATCCAAAGCCTGATCATAAATGATCCTTCCCCAGGGTTATAATGAGTAGAAGCCCCAGGGTTATAATGAGTAGAAGCTGATCTTTGTTTTATGCAGATGTCATAAGAGTTAAATTAGCAGATCATTAGAATAAGCATGTATAATAAAATTTTCATAGTCTGCTTACCTGTCCAATTGAATAAATGGCCAAAACCAGGATGAATACTTTGTAACCAGTTCTTGCCAGAACTGCTGCTGGGAATAATCGTCCTGGCTCTATGTGTGCTCTGTGGTTTAGCCTCTGAAAATAAGGTAAAAAGGTTGAGTTCAGGGTCTGAGAATAAAAGGGGAATGTTACTTTCACTTTCTGAAAAAGTTGAGGAAACACAATATGGAAAAAGAGTTAATGTTAATAGGCTAGACTGTATTGCTAGATAATGCTGTGAATTCAGACATTGCAATTAGTGTGCTGTTTATAGAGATTTTTTTGCATATATTCTGATAGAGTATATTTAGTAAGAGTCATCATACAAAAATTTTCTCTATTTGTCTTTTTTTTGTTGTTTTGGTTTCAAAGGCAGTGTGCTCAGGTAATTGAGACTTTTTGTACTGAATTTGTGTAAGATACACACTATACTTAGAAGACATGGCAAAGTTATGTAATAATTCTTAATTCAACTGCTTCTACATCAACAGCTCAATTTTCTGATCACTTTCTATCTCAACTATTACACCATATTTAAACACAGAGAACAAAAATAAAGTATAATGTAAAAGGTAATTGGTGAAGACCATATACATTTCTTAAGCTCTGCTAAGTGATTAAGGTAACAATTATTTTTCTATCTAGGTCTCAAAAAATAATATAATTGAGGAAGCCTCCATGTCCTATTGAGTGCCACAGATGAAGAGAAAGTGTAAGACCTACTGATATGCTCTTGGGCAGATCTGCTGAATAATTCCACAATGCACTACTTTAAAACTGGATTAAAATACAACCTGATTGGTCACCAAACAGCTCTGACTGACTAGAATCTTCCTGACTTCTTTGTGCAGGGAAAAGACATGTACTTGGTTTGCATGCTCTTCAAAACCTGGATCTCAGACTGGTGAGGTCCTACCTGGTCAGAGCCGAAAATGAAACCTTTCTACAGTCCTCTTTTCTCCTTCCCTCTCCAAAGGGCATATAGCTGTTTACTCTGGGAACGTGGGGAGGTACCTGCTCTTCACATAGTGATCTCCAGCTGGGTCCCCCTATTCATGATCTTCTGTCCTTATACCAAACTGTTAAGTTGCTCTAGCTTTTGCAATCTACTTACTGACCAGCTCAAGGAGCTCACAGAAAGGAGCTATTATGATAGGGCAAACACGTGGTGGAGCCCTTTCTTCTGTCCAAAGAATGACTAGAGAGATTTCAAATGCAACAAAACCTTTCTTTCCATATTGTGTGGAGTCTGGAGTCCCATCAGCACTTCTACAAAAGTCATTCCAGCTGAAAGCTGAGGATGGTTGGGTCTACGAGGACATCTAACTTCATCCTGGCTGTGTTCAACATTTGCATTCATTACATCAAAAACCCCCAGCTATAGGTGGATTTATGAAAGACACTGAAGTCTCCAAAATTTCTTGCCTTGACTTGAACTACAGGCTATTATCAGAGCCATTAATCTTAAACCATCAAAATGGTGAGATAACAGATAAACTGGATTTTGTTTAATCTGCCTTCAAAGTAATAAAGGATAATGACACTGACAAGGAAACTCTTCAGGGAATCTGCAGAGCAGCCTCAGCTTTAAACCACTTGAGAAACCAATACGACAAGCCCAACTGACAACTAGGATTTCTGTATGAAGCAGCCCCATTCTACTCCAGGTGATATTTGTGTTGCTTTTGGTCCAGTGGTTAAAATGATATCAGTGACAATTTTCCTGGTGAAAACACAGCAAGATCAAAAATACTGATGTATTTTCCTGTTTTGTGTGGCAATAGGTCAGCTGAATGTGAGGTCAACGCTATGTGACAGTACTTCTTTAGGAATCTATGTGATATCCACTGCTACTTTGACTGTCAGCTTCCTTTATCAGCAGGTTTCATAGCATTGAGGTCTGCCCCATGATTATAACCTCTGCTTTCCTAAAACCTAGAGCAGCCTTACTGTGATTTAGGGTAAGTGAGGCTCCAATATGTCACTACTGCTGCAGTATTAAGGTGGTGACAAGTTTGCCATACAGAACCAATCTGGAAACTGAGGATCATTTGAGAAGTATAAACGAACACTAATTGAGTAAATGATAAAATTGCTCACCAATTATATGAAATTGTAATCTTTTCAAGGTGTACAGAACGACTTTTATTATTCATGTTTCTGGACTTTTAATTTTCAGATGTCAAGAATGGGAATATAAACCACTTGTTATTTGCTCTTCACCTTTCAAAACTCTTAGTAGACATATGGTATACTCTGCCTATCATGAGTGGAAGAATGAAGTTGTCCAGCCAAGACAATTTCAAAATGCAATACTTTTTGAAATATTCTCCTGTTTAAAAACAATTTTTTTTATTAATTAAAGAAATTACTGCAGTGCCATCATCTTTCGTGTGCTTTTGTTTCTTTGAAGCAGAAAGTTATCCACCATGAGATTTGTCCATCCAACAAATGTCATAAGACGAAGACTCTTTCATGTTGCTTATTCTCACTTGCCATATTTGTTTTCACTTGCCATGTCTTTAACTTACAGAATTTGTTGTTGTGTCTTTTTATTCTTAATTTCAAGATCATTTTTCTTCTTTTACTAAGTTTTGAAAATGTCAGCGTTCGCTCTACAGACCAGAGATGGGCTCCCTCAGAGATCTGTCCTCTTTTCTTAGAAGGATAGGAACATAGGACTTGTCAGGAGAGAATAGATTCACTATATCATTCAGTATCCCATTTCTTACTGGATGAACACTTCTCAAAAGAAGATGTAAGAAAACACAAAATCTTTGTACAAGGATGTAATTAAGTAAAAGTTTAAGCTATGGCTTTATAATGAGAATTTAACCCCCAGCGTGTCAAAATTCTTGATTACCACTAAGCTGCTTGTTTTTCCTATGAACTCAGTTTACCTTTGTCCTTGGTGTAATCAAGATCTTTTTTATTCTTTTCTACTCCTCTCCCACCCTAACTGATTTATTTTGCTAATGTTGTTTTGCATCTTCAAAATGCTCCTTGCTCTGACAGGCTGAAACAGTTACTGGCTGCTGCTGCTGCAATTCACATTAAAGAGGATTTTGTGATGGTGTTGATGTTTTTGCATCACCAGCAGATGTAAAGGAAGCTGCATTCACAAAACACTTTAAGCTACATAATGGCTCTTGAAAGCTAAAGGACGGTGAGGAAGGGAGAGCATTCAGAGTGCTCTGGGAGGGTACATTATGTCTCTGCCAAATGTCATGCCGTAGAGAGGTGCCAGCTGAGCAGAGGTCCAATGAGTGAATGCCTGTAGGACACTTGCTGCTGTGTTTGTTACTCTCCTCCACACACCACTGTGCTTCAGCTGCAGATGGACTGAGTCCACTGGACAGCTCACTGTGTCTGTCAGCCCAGCTAGTCCTTCTGGTGGTGCTGGTGGTGCAGAAAAGAGATCTATACCTCTTCTCCCTGGACTGGCGCAGAAATGAGTGGAAGAGAACAGATTACTTCCTTTCCCCATACATGCAGACAGTGAAATTGCTGCCTTGCTCTAAAAGCTTAGTGGAAGACAGCTATGACTCACTTCAAATTGCAGTTCCTGAAATGGAAGAAGTGATTTTTTTCCATGGTGGTTCCTGTGTCCTAATTTTTTTCTTTTTACTTGAAGACTGGGCATTATGTGGACATCCACATTTTTTATCATGTAAAGACAATAGGGCTCTTAAAGATCTTTTTCTCTGATTTTGCTGGAGCAGCAGAGATCTCTTTAAGATTCTTTGCTTATACGAGGTTTCCTTTCCACTGAAGTACATGTTCTGCTGGACTGAGTGGTATACTTAGTAAGTAAGGTAGCTTTTCCTGTACTTTGTATACATCTCCCTCTTCTATAGTTTTCCAGGTGTATTCTGAGATAACAGCCTTTCTTGCTTCCTGTGTGGTGACTGCTTAAGAGCAACCAAACTTGCAGGTCAGGAAAGTAGCTGTAAAATCATGGGGCAATGTGTGATATTTTTGTACAGGGTTGTTTTTTCACTCTCTGCAAATACAGATGACATTGTCTTTCCACACAGTAAAGTCAAGCTTTCTTTGTGTAGATATTCTGGTCTGGTTTGAGGTTTTTATTCCCTCCTTTACTCCTCTTACATCCTTCTACTCTTCCTCCCTTCTTCCTTGCCTCATTTGCCACTCCTTCCTTCCTCCCTGACTTTCTTTTTCTCTTTCATTACCAGATGTTTCTGTAATCAGTAGATCAAACCGAAGGCTTTTCTGTAAACACTGTTTTATGTTTTCTGTCAGGAAAACTAGTGCCTGTTTCAGAAGCTGGGAATGGACCCTCTCCAGTTTGTGTGTGTTTGGGCACACTGGGGAACATTGCTGGTGTAACAGGTACTTCCTTTTCACCCTTCTTTTCTGTTTCTTCCTTATAGATTATTTCTCTGATTTGTTCCCAGGTGAATGTAGAATTTCCCATCCTGAATGAAGGTTTTCTTGCATTTTTAATTTGAACTCAATCCACCATCAATGAATACCATATTAATCATACTGAAGTCACCAGTGCCATGGAGATTTAGAATAGCGTGAGCTTTAGGTTAATTTCTTCTGTGATTTTTGTGCGTGGTAATGTATGTAGTGTGCTTCCAGGGAGTTCTTTCCACTTGCTGCTCTTCATACTCCAATCTCACTCTGTTTGCATATATCTTTATCACCTCTGGATCATGTGTACAACACATTCTTATAATGTGTGGTTCAGGTGCCATAATTTAGCACATTTGTCTTAGAGAAAGAGGGCATATTTAATTATTTATTCTTTAAGCTTAATCTCATTTAAGCTTTAAAAAGTAGAGACAGTGAGCTCCGCTTTGCTCCTGAGTGCAGAAGTAGTTCTTTTATCTGCGCTACTACTTTCTTCAGTGTTTTGTGGCCTGGATTGAGTGCCTTCATAATAGACTGTCTCAAGAGTGTAAGACAGTTATAGTCCATCTATGGCTGAATATTTGAGGGAGAGAGGCCTCACTCGCTCAAATTAGTGTCCAGCCTATTGGTATCTCTGTTAATATTTCAGTCTCTGCATGTCTTTATTAATGCATTCTGTATGTTTGTAACTCTTCCAGGGTAGTGAGGATTTTCTCCATGGCTCTCTCTATTCTCTGCCTCAGCCCAAGTACTGATTAATACTGGTTTAACCACAAGCCTTTCTCCTGTGACCTAGGAAGACAACAGTTGTGTTTACAGCATGGTATCATTGATGCCAGCTGTGTCACCTTCTGACAAGAAAAGAATTGGAACAATGCCTAGTAATCTTAACTTCTGGTAAGACAAGTGGTGGCCTGTGGGTTAAATACAGGCCTCAGGTTAGAGAGCTTTTCTGATCTAGGGCCTCTGTCATACTTGCTCCAACACACATTTTGGTTCTTACTTTAGAAGTTGTATATATCTGGAAGGGTGTTAATAAGGGCCTTGTTGCAGATGACATCTTGAAATGGCTATTGAATTCTGGTAAATAATAGTAAATGGAGGTTATTGATTCAGAACAATCCATATATAGCCAAAAAGAGTTAGACGAATCTTCGCTGACAGAAATGAAAGCTCATGTTTGTGAAAAGACAAGCAAAATCTTATTTTGCAGACTGAAACAAGTTACATTTTGTCTGTATTTGAGCTATACGCAGTATTATTGTCTTGTCTTTCCCCGTTTTGCTGTTTGCCTCAATATTTAGCCTGGGAAACCTGTTTATCCAGAATATTATACTAAGAGTATGACTCTGGAAATCTGCTGTGCATCTTGGCTTTTTAAATACCACAGACCTCTAGCTGGGTAACTTGGGCTAGTTTTTCACTTCTTGTTCAGTTATTTGCCATAACATTAGTATCAGGTAGCATTAGGGTCTTAATACTAAAAAAATAAGCCTCCTAGTGAAGGTCTTGATTCTTTATTTTATTAAAACTAGAACATGGGAAATATTCTGGTGAATGGTTTATAAACAGCTTTGGACAAACAACCCTCTGTATAATTTTGAGCAATAACTGAATCACTGGACTAAATGAATAATGAGGTGCTTAAGTGACTTTCTTTAAGGCAGAGGCAGAAGTGTCACAATGTAACAAGAGCACACTCTTGGGATGTGGTAGTCCTAGTTCAAATCCTCTTTTGCCTGATGCAGCAGGATTAGATCCAATGTGCCACACATCATTAGTGACTGTCTTAAGTGGCATATGAAGAACTCTGGAACAAAACTTTCTAAATATCTTAGGGCAAGGTAGTTCCACGAGGTCAAACAGACTTTAGGAGTATATTTGCAAGCTAGTTTTTTAGTCCTCATGGGAGCGTCCTACTGATTTCTTTTCAGTCTCAGTTCCAGTGAGCATATAACACACCAACAGGAAAAACTGAAATGAGCTAATTGCAGAATACTGTAAGTTACATTTGTGAGGTTTTCTTCTAGGAGGTAGGAAAACTATTTCAAGGAAATGTCTTTACTTTCATTTTTTTTTCTTTGCTTTTCATGTTAGTGCTTAACTTCAGTGTTGCAGGGTTATTCCATCCTTCTCTGATTTTATAAATCTAGTTTTATTTGTATTAAGAATACTCCAAAGCAAGTTTCTTTCTTACTCAAGTCTTCATTTTTTTTAAAGAAAAAAAAGTCAGTTTGGAAGTCAAGCAAATCTTAATTAAAAAAATCTGGTTAAGTTACTTTCATAAGAAAATGAATGCCTTCACATAGTTGAAGGCATGCACATTAGTGTGCATCGATGCATGCTTTTTATCATATTTCACTGGTAAAAGTGAAATAGATTTTCTGTGGCGCAACTCCAAAAACTTTGTTTGCATTTGCTAGGAATTTTGCCTATGAGTAACATATGTCTTGGTCCTAAATAGAACAAACATTGCAATCTGTTAATGAGTTAGAAATGTCGTGGCTGCTGTACATCATGTGAAAGATGGGAGAATCTGATAAAGATAAAAATGTAATGTCTTGCCAACATTTCTGTATGCTTCTCAGTTCAAGAATTTTAAGCCTTGTTGCTGTACACAGAAAAAAGTGAAGTACTGCCAGAGGTAGTATCCTCTGCTATATCTCTTTTTCTGCATTCAAAGACCCAGGTAACAAGAATCTTCTCTGTCCTAGCACCTTCAAGTAGTGCTAAATTCAATAAGAATGAAAGGAGCACCTAGAATCTATAGTCTTTAATCCTATAAATGGTATTTCTATACATATAAAAAAAAAAAAAAAAACAAGCAAGCATTAGTTAACCAGTGAATAATTGCAGATTTCCAGGAAAAAAAAAAAAATTGGCAAAGATTTTCTAGACTTCTGTGAAAACTGTGTATTGTAGGAAATAACTTTAATGAGCTAGGAAATGGAGTGGGATGTGGCAGGAAAGTAATGACTAGAAATTCTAGTAGTCTTATTGGCTGCTATTTCAGGCAACTATTTTTTTTCCCATTTTAAACTTGGTCATTGGCTTCATAATTGCTTTTGAAAGCATTCTTCGATCTATGACCTATAAACTGTCATATGCATATTGTCTAGACAGTGGAACTGCACTTCAAAATATTGGTATCTTTTTTTTGTTTGCCAGAGAAAATGTTCCTGTATAATGTACTGAATTATTCTAATGACTTCTGAAGATGTCTTCCTTCTTTCTGCCTTTCTCTCTTCTTGGCCATGAACTAAGCTCGTCTCTGATGTCACACTGGTAAGTCAATAGAGTTATTAGCATGCTGGGTCCAATTAGTCCCTGATATGCTTAGAAAAGCTGGTATCAAGCTTTTCGTTGGTTTCCTGTGATGTGTTTGCTAAGATAATTGCCCAGCTTGACCATCTGTAAAAAGGATGAATCACACTCATATATATGGTAGAATGGCACTGTAGTACTGATTGTGTTTGTTCATGGTCTGGTGATTGATGTTCATTCTGTGAAGAATGCATATATTTCTTGAGAGTAAGAGCTAAGTTTGACTGAAATAGCAAACAGACCAGGCTAGAGTTACTTGCTGATAGGACACAAAAGCCAGGTTTGTACATGTATATTGTTGCTGGAGTTGGTTTGGAATAAGACATTTCTGAATATTAAGAGGTAGGTAAACCTCTGGGGAGAAAAAGCAGTCCTTTCTTTCAGGTTATGTTGATTCACCAAGTCAGTTCTCACCACAATGTTGAAGCTTTAAGGACTGTAAGAGATGGTTTCTGACAGATTTGCAATAGCAATTTAGGTTTCTTCCTCCAGCTATCTCCTCTGTTTTCTTCCTGAGATCACCACTTTCACAGCAAAGTCAAGAATATTAGAACATCAGTAATCAAGGATGGCTTACGAAAGGGAAAACTGTGGATGTTAACCCAGGAAGTTCATGGTGTAGAGAGGGTATAATTGCAGTTGTTTTCAGTGTGGCTAAGTCTATTAGTGGAAATTTTCTATGAGCCACAGTTTCAATCAACTAGAAAGAACAAAACAAATACTTAACTATTGCTTCTTTATCTCTCATATTTATTTGGCATATTTGGGATCAGCTTCAGGAGGATGTTTTGAGATTGGGTGGGGAGGGAGTTTCAGATGCAATGGTTTAGGTGAACTGGAAGTTAATTTCCTCTCCTGTCACAGGAGAAAGTTCGGGAGAGTTTCTTTTTGTACAATTTCACTCTACCAACTCCCTTGAAAACTGTGCTTGCAGACCTGACCTACTTTGTGTGTAATTGGTGTTAGCAGAATTCTGTGTCTCCTGCCAGCTTTTAGAGTGAGGGTTCTAATACAACAGGATGAGCTGATGTGAGGGACTGGGTAGGAGACACTGTGGTACCTGAGGTAGGGATAATAACAAGAGGGGGATCCAAACCAATACTGGGACCATATGAAATCACCACCTTTTACAGTAAAGCACTTCAGTAAGTCTTGACATACTTTCCGCAGTATACAGTTAATTTTGGGCTGAGAGGTGAGCATTTTAAACACTTTTAATGGTCATAAATTAACAGTCAATCACATAACAAAGCCATTCACTCAGGTTAAAATAAGACACTTCTAATCTAGTCAAAGTCCTAGTGATTTAGAGATTATTCCTAGAGCATTTAATTTACCTAGATGACATGGCAAAAGTTGTCTGTGCTCTTTAGAGTGACAATGAATGGATAAATTCCTGCAACAGCAATCACTAGGAAGAATTCAAAAGTCCCTACACCATTTCCTGCATCATTTCTAGGTGCTGCTGTCCTAACCCAGCAACTTGAGAATGCTTTTTTTGGTGACCTTATGGAGTTTTAAACACTAAATGTTCCTAATCCTTGAAGGACCTACTGAGAGAATGAAGGGATACTTCTTTGTGCCACGTTCACTGCTAACACATGGCCACTGAGGTCAGTGGAGCTGATCAAAGTTACACTTGCAGAAAAATACACCTTCATTTATCAGTGTATTTGTTGTACTCCAGTGCTTGCCTACTTACAAGGAGCAAATTTAAAGTCTGGTTATAAGTAGATACTTACTTATGATATGGAAAAAATGGTTTTCTATGCTGTTGGGAAAAGCAACAGATGAAACTATAGTCTCTAAATCCCATAATAATGTCTAACCCTGATGGCTGATTCCTTAAAAATCAACCTAGGATAGAGGATTGGAAGACTAAAGACTCTGGAAGCTTTAGCAGAGCTGTCAGAAATTCCCAGCATCCATTCAGTTTAACTGAGTCCCCTGCCTTACTGTTACAAAGGCTCCACTACATAGTATGAGCCGTTGTCTCTTTCCAGAAATCTTCCTGTCCTGCTTCTCTCCAAGACAATGATTACTAAATCCTCCTTCCCTTTAACCCTGTCATTGTCATCTGTATATATATTCCATAAACCTTAATTCATGTCAATTTCTTCCATTTCCTCCCAAGAAGGGATACCCTCAAAGGGATATCCCTATCCAGAATACCGACATGTTGGACTGAAGCCATTAGCTCTTGGTATTAAGGGAGATTTATAGATTTGCAAGTACAAGCTTTCAAATTGTGTGAAATGCAGGCGTGAGTCACTTGAAACATGCCACTTGTAAGAATGAATATGTGGAACAAAGTACATGCCACATTTTATTAATGCTCCATCAAGAAACTTGTGGAAAGGAATGATTAACTTGAATGGGCCCTGTAGCATCTGGGGAGTGATTTTTTTTTCTTTTTTTAAGACTTATTTTTCACTTCAGATCTTGATTTCCTCAGAATTATGTTTTGGTCCTTCGTGAGCCAAGGTATTTTGCTGTACTTCAATTGTCTTCCAAAATCCAAAAACATTCTGAATTGTTTGAGCCAAACTTATGCAAACTGCACCTATGTAATAAGTAAGTATTTTTAGAAAATAATTATTTTATTGTTGGAGGTTGTGTGCTTTTGAAGATCTGGCTCTTCATTTTTCCAGCCCATTGGAACAGTTTTGGAGCAGTTCTGCTCTCTTCTTCCATTCTTTATGATTTCTGGACTTTGACTGTCTTTGGGATGAAATTTTGACTCTACCGATATTATGTACCTGATGTGTACATACTATTGATATTTATCAATATTACGTACATGGCTTCCAGATGTTGCTATCATTGCCAAAATCCTACGGTATTTAGCACTGTTTAGGCACATGGCAGCAGCTGTAAAGAAAGAACACACAAGGGGGGATTGGTGTTAGGTGTTAGAATAAACATATCTGTGCCTGACAATGTGAACTTTAAGCAGGTACTGTTGCCTTTAGTAAAGACTGAAAATTCTGTACGTTCCTAGGAGCAGCTAGTATTATGCTGAATTAAGCACATATCTAAATTTCTCTGGTGTTGAATTTCTCCTGAGTATATGACGGCCCAATTCAAAATGCCATAATCTGTAATTCTGCTAAGGTACTGTATATTTCAAGAAAGAGTACTCATGGATAGATGTCAGATATAAAGAAGAATGGAGATGTTCACAAGTGGAATAAACCTTACTCATCCACATCAACAAGAAAAAAGATTGGATTTTTGTTTCTCAACTGAAAAAAATGAAGCTGTTTATTTGTTTCTCTCTGAATTTGTTTTATTCTGCCAGTTAAAGCCAGAAAAAGGTGCAAGCCATGCTACTAATCCATGTGCAGAAATCAGGAAAGCAAGTTTCACTTGGGAAGGTGTCCACAGGAAGATCACACTCCAAGTCTTATATATTAATAGATATTGATAATTGACTGGTTTTGAACATCTGGTATTTTTACAGAAGTACATTGCTGCTTTCCATAGTTTTATAGAATATAACATTAACATGGCTATGCCTGCTTTTGAAGAGATTTATATGAAGGCGATAGGACCCTATGAAGGTGACTTTGCACCTTTGCATGAAGATGCTCCCATCCACTTCCCACACCCTGAACCCATGCTGTTAGAGATGCTAGTTCTCTGTGCTGGTTTTGACTGGGATAGAGTTAGTTTTCTTTATTGTAGCTAGTATAGGGCTATGTTTTGGATTTGTGCTGGAAACAGTGTTGATAATACAGGAATGTTTTATTTACTGCTGAGCAATGCTTACATAGAGTCAGGACCTCTTCTGCTTCTCACACTACCCAACCAGCTAGCAGGCTTGGGGTGCATAAGAAGCTGGGAGGGAACAGAGCTGGGACAGCTGACCCTGACTGACCAAAGGGTTATTCCAGATTATATGACATTATGCTCGGCACATAGAGCCGGGGGAAGAAGAAAGAAGGGGGGATGTTGTGATATTTATCTTCGCAAGTAACTGTTACCTGGAGCTCTGCTTTCCTGGAGATGGCTGAAGACCTGCCTGCTGATGGGAACTAGTGAATGAATTTGTTGTTTTACTTTGCTTTTGCATGTGGCTTTTGCTGTACATATAAAACTGCCTTTACCTCAACACATGAGTTTTTTCACTTTTACCCTTCTGATTCTCTCCTGCATCCCACTGAGTGGGGAGCAAGCAAGAGGCTGGGTGATGCTTAGATACTGGCAGGGGTTAAACCATGGCAATCTCTGAACTTGCCTCTCAGGCTTAAAGAAGCTTAGTAAATCTCTTCAGGAGACTAAATCTCTTCAGGGTCTCCAGCAGCACCTAGGCAGACGTTCTGAAAGGCTTCATGTTACAGTGGAATAGACTTTCTCCAAGTGTCCAAAATAAAATGTAGAATTGCTTGAGGAAGTGGTGAGCACAAAGCTTCATCCAGAGCTCTCTTTTCAAATGAGGCTGTTGTCTGGAATGAGGAGCTTGAGGACTTGGGATCTGTGGAAAGCAATTTATTTTAGACCTTTTATAGCCTCTTTCTGAAAATAGAGATGATTCCCTTTATGATGCTTTGTCAGAGTAGTCTGATTATCATGAAATACTAAAGACTTTAGCTTCCAGAATTTCGAATGCATTCAAATTTTATTATGTATTATTTAGAAATGAGGCTTAGCAGAATCAAAACTGGAGAGTATTAAAGATAGATTCTCAGTCAATCAAGTTTGCAAGCCAAAAAATGAAGTAGCATCCATCAGTTAACCAAAAAAGCCCACCACAGAACAAAACCTTGATATAAATTTGTCAGTTGTTTTCTGTTGGATCCATTTGTCTTTCAGTTTTACAATAACCTGTAGTGCTGACCTCTGGAACAAATTAAACCGATGGCTCTGCACCTAGCTTTGAGTAACACTGCTGTTATTCCTAATTCCAGAAAGCCAGCTAGTGATTGCATAAAAGCCAACAGAAAAGAGTTTATAGAAGGGTGGTGATCTTATGATTAAAAACAGAATAGCTTCCATAGATGTAGAGGGAATAAATTAACATTCTGACACTTCATAACCCATATCTGACAATGCAAGCTTCACTATTATTTAAAGAGCATTGTCTGCCCTCTGCTACCTCCCAGCTGTACTATGCAATGATTCAAATCTGGGTTAAAGACAGACAGCAATATCAGAGCAAGATGACATAAACCAATCAACCAAATCTTATTCGTCAAGAACAATTCCTGTCATATGAATTTCTGGAATTCTTTATTGCAGGACTGGATGCTCCCATATAGTTATCAGTAGATTATAACATTTTCATGGATACACTGCACTACGAGGAATGGGGCAAGAATGAATGCCACCCCTTTCCAAGACATCATTTCAGTTAACAAAAACATTTTCTGTGTAGTATTCTCAACAGTAAAACCTTTGGTTTTTCAGTACTCTTTATACATACTCCAGCTATGAACATTGCCATAAAGACAGTGACTGAAAAAGAGAAAAAGCTAAACCTGGGGAAGGGTTTTTCTGTTCAGTCATAGGATTCATCACAGCACACACATGTTGGAGATAGGCATACGGAAGATTATTACTATTCGTAGGTCTCAGGATCAAAAACTGTTTTTACTTTAGTACTGTATTATACTCTCAGAGACACTGTATGAATACATGCACATAGGAAAAGTATAGAGCAAGGCAGGGAGCACAACTAACCCTTTTTAACAACTAGTGATTGCACAGAAGCTGGCTGTTTAAGCAGTCAGCAGCCTCTTGAAACAGCAAAGTTGACATTCCTGTGCTCAGCTAGGATTGCTTCTCCAAGAAGCTGAAAGTGGAACATAACATAATCCATTATGGATGGATGTTTGAGAAAAGAGTTGTTCTCAGCATAGATATACTCTGTACTAAAATCACGAGGCTACTACATTAAAAAGTATGACTGACTTTGCAGAAGGCGGGGATTGAATCTGTGGCAGCGTAACACAGGTATTAACTCAAATGCATCACATTAACCTTGTTGTTTTGAAGGGCACAAAAGACAAGGTAAACATCCCAAAACAAGTAAGAAGTGAGAAATAGACCAAGGTTCAAATAATAGAATGAAAGACAACTTCAGTTTACAATGAAATGATCTTCTTAAAAGAAAAATAAAAAGACAAAATAGGCAGACCTGCCAGTCTTTGACAGCCTTTGTTCTTTAAAAGCCATACTCCTCCTTACAAAGAACAGATGCAGACCTCTCACACACATGCATAGGTGTGCACTATTCTTGCTGGAACAATACTTCAACAGTCAGATGGTTGTATTCCCCCTTATAGTGCAAACATTAAATAAACTGTACCATAAAAAGAGTTCTCTTCGTTAAGAAAGTTTACAGAAGACTGAGGAAAAATAAATGGGGATAAGAGAATTACATAAAAATCAAAGTTCATACACATATTTCTAACTCAGTTGCAATTGCAAGAAGGAAAGCAGTGATAGAGATGCCATTCTCTTTTCTGCCACAAGTTTTGCTTACTTTCTCCTCAGTCCTGATCCTGATGTTGGGGGTGGGGTGGGAGAGAGAGTTGCTGTTGTTTGTAGTGAATGTGTTTGATCTAAACCAAGATAATGTAACAGGGAAAATAGCCTAGGGCTGTCAGTTTGTTGAACAGAGAGACTGAGAACACGTTATGGGTTGACTAGATATGGTCATCCTCCTAAGCCAGGAGCCAGCAGAAGCTTGGCCGTGTTTTTTAAGATCTACAGATTTACTTCGAAATGAAATGGAGCTGCTGTTGCAGGCAGTCATTTGAGAATGCAGTGGGTGTTTACTCTGAAACAAGACTGTTGTCTAGAACATTAAGGTAAGTGGGGTGATCTGTTTCAAAAGATCAATAAGTCATTTACAACAGAACTGTAAGATTAAGCTCATTTTGGGTGCTTGGTCTGTTAACTGACAGCAGGTGTTTAGCTAGGCAGGGTATAAATAGGTGTTACATCGCACATAAAAGCCTTTTATGCTGAAAAAGCTTTAGTACAGAGGAAAAAAATGTAAAAACTGCATATGTGTTCTTCCTTGAACTAGATGCTCCAGTGCCCTCCATGCTGTACCACAGTAGTCAAACTCTTCCCTCCTACATTTTTATCTCTATATAAATCTTGTTGTCATACAAGTATCCACAGCTTAATGAGTCACTACAAGAGGTACTCCTTGCAGAGCATAAAAGTTAAGGCTGCAGGCATGAAAAGCAAGCCTTAGATAAAAATATTCATTTATCTTCTAGATGAATTCTAGGTGTACTGAATCAGTCATGAACCAGCCGCTTTTACATATGCTAGAAAGCAACCATTTGTATTTAGTTCTTCTTATTATTCTCTGCTCTTGTGAGACCTCAATTGCAGCATTGTGTACAGTTCTGGTGTCCTCAACATAAAAAGGACATGGAGCTGTTGGAGCAAGTCCAGAGGAGGGCCACAAGGATGATAAGAGGACTGGAGCACCTCCGTATGAAGACAGTCTGAGGAAGTTGGGGCTGTTCAGCCTGGAGAGAGAAGGCTGTGTGGAGACATCATAGCAGCCTTCCAATATCTGAAGGGGACCTACAAGGATGCTGGGGAGGAACTCTTCGTTAGGGACTGTAGTGGTAGGACAAGGGGTAATGGCTTCAAACTTTAACAAGGGAAGTTTAGATTAGATATAAGGAAGAAGTTCTTCACAGTGAGGGTGGTGAGGCACTGGAATAGGTTCCCCAGGGAAGTTGTGAATGCTCCATCCCTGGCAGGGTTCAAGGCCAGGCTGGACAGAGCCTTGAGTGACACAGTTTAGTGTGTGTTGTCCCTGCCCATGGCAGGGGAGTTGGAACTAGATGATCTTCAGGTCCTTTCCAACCCTAACTATTCTATGATTCTATGATTCTCAGTACTCTACAGGGGAGAAGCAGGATTAATATTTTACATTAATCAAATCCAAAATGCTGTTAGTTGAAGTTTTCTAGACGCCTTCTTCCTCCACCAACAAAGATTTGTCAGAAGGAATGAAGGCTCCTAAACACTTTCTAAAGGAAATATTATGAATTGGGTAGTCCAGATAAACCTATTTATCTCTGTTCTATCTGTTCTTTCTCTACTCTGGCAGAAATCATTGTTAGAAAGATTCTGGAAGGATGTGGCAGCAGAGAGGGAGGTATCGACATCTTCAGTTTGGTCTTTGATCTAATGAGCCTGTTCTTGGATGTCAACTGGGAAACTGTGCATGTCAGACATCAGGCCTAAACTGACATCCTTCAAGAACTGGATAATATTACAAAGTAGCACAAGAATTTATGCTGTAAAAAGGGTTAGGAAACCAGAAAAACAGTACCTCATTTTCTGCACACCAGAACATGGTATGAGTTCAATGATGCTTATGCATTAGGATAGCATCAAGTTGTACAGCCAACCTCTGGCTGGGCAGATGTCAGGTCTTTAGTTCTTCCAGGCTGCTCCCTATGCCATTCCAGCCATAGTTGCTTTAGTTTCTCCTTGCCATCTTGAAGTTTCTTTTCCACCTCCTTTGATCAGTCATGCTAGGAACTGGGAGGCAAAAGGAAGGTGTTGAGTCCATTCTCTGAGATCAGAAGGTACAGCAAATAACATTCATACTTGTAAGAAGAGAGTCGATACTATTAACATGTCACTGATGATGGACAAATTCCTGAAAGCCATATTTTTTCCTCCTTGACCAACACATCCCAATACAAGAGCATTTAAGTATCTTGTGTATAAACTGCAGATTTACAGCCTGGTGTGAATGTGTTCAAGTTACAGCTGAGCTAGTGTATGTATAGAAATGCCTATATGTGTGCATTCTGGATTAGATTAGAAAAACATGTGTGTCGTACACAACTGTTGGACCTTCCCACTAAAGTTAGCAGGTTTTGCTTAAGAGTTTAGAGCACGAATCTGTCAGAGCAGTGGCTGTCAAATGTATTGTATTTGGTTTACTGCTGACAAATCTATTTAATTTATCAAAATAGTGGGATTTTTGTTGTTGTTGTTTTGTTTTGTTTTGTGGTGGTTTGGTTGTTTTTTTTTTCCCCAGGGTGCTGTGGTAAGGAAAATTATATCTTCTAGCATATTTGGAGAACCTTTCACTAGCAAGCAAAGTGTGAGGTGTCAGCTACCAAACACTATGCACACACATGCTGAACTGGGAACTCCTGAAAGTGCTACCTGTTCTAATTGGGCTTGAACTTTGAGAATATTTGAAAACCTTACACATTTTCTTGCCAGAAGAATTGCTTGCTGAAGCCAAGAGTAGATTTCCTTTATACTTTGCCCAGCTTAATTCATTTTCACCATGGAGCACTGGTGGGCTCCCTTGTGGAGTTTGGTTGAAATCAAAGTCCAGTCAGATGTAGTAATTTTCTTGGGATTTTTCCCCTGCTCAATGGGAGCAGGTTCAGAACCCTCCAGAGGTTTTGTAAACTTGGCTGAAGGTAAAAACAAGGGTTACTCTTGCTAAGGGAAAGGTACATGCAACTGCTAGATGACTGCATGCTTTACTAGCAGACATCAAGAACAAGTAAATGCATGCCAGCCTCTTCTTTGTAACTGGTTTTAATCAATCCTCCTATAGATATTGTGCTATGAGCATTCTTGCAGCCATAAGAGGTGCCATAACAAGCAAAACAGGAATACCTCAAAACAGGAATTCTGTTTCTAATATCTCAATATTGAATATCTCAATATTGAATACTTGAATATCTCAATATTATTCTGTTTTTAATATCTCAAAACAGGAATTTGTGATTTTGATTTATACTCATTAGGTGATGAACTCTGATACAGCAAAAGGATGAAGTACAATTTTAAGTGAAAGCCTATTCTTTAATCCACCAGTGAAGGACATTAGTTTATAAGTCAAATTCTCAAAGGATGTGTAGCATACGATTTAATAGGAAGACAGGTATTGCAGAGGTAGGGATGCCACACGGCATCTATACTCTTCAAAGGGAATGTGATCTCACTAGAAAAAGCAGTAATAAAGTACTACCCTGTATGTATAAGGGAGCATAGTTCTGAAAAGTCCTGAACACAAATTCTGTTTGACTGTACCTGGCATCACTTGTTGCAGTGGAGTGGCTAGTCAAAGATAATTCCTTAACTACTCCTGTGCAATTATGAACTCCTATAGTAAGTCAGAGGCGATTTAGTCACCAGTGCTACAAATTGCTTACATTTCGTTTGTACTGCCTAGGACCGAAGCCTCTTTCTATCCTGAAGAGCTGAGGTCATGTAAGTCCAAGTTTAAACTACTCAGGAAGAGATTCCACTTCATTTGATCAAATGGAAGCCACATTCTGACTTGAACATTTAGCATACCATTTTGCTGCCAAGAATACATGCTTCACTATATTCCTGAAACCCTGCACAACTGCCACAGGCTTCTAACTCTTTTCTGGCTGTTTGCTTGTAAAGCCAACCACTTGACCAAGATGAAGAAGCAGAAGTTTAGTTCTGCTTTGTTCCTTGTAAGCAGAGTGCAAATGTGCCAGTTAATGCACTCTCAGTATTCTCACAAGGTCCTTGGTAAAGGAGCAGTATCTGCAATGCCTGTGACATTGCATTTACAGAGTGTCCTGTTTCCAGGAGGAATTCATCACCTGCATCTGGTGGGAAGGAATGAATATGACACACAGCAACTTGCTTTACTACTTGTAGTTTAAGGCATGATGAGACTGAAGTGGCATATGTACTTTGTGTGCCCTGAATTGCTAGTTCTTGACAACAGCTGTCCTCAAGATAGAGGGTTTTGACAGACCCAGTTACAGGTATCCTTCTGTCAAGCGAAGATCACAGCTTTTTTATTGTATGTGGAGCACAGTTACTTTGGTCAAATTAAGGTTTTTATTCTGATAAAAAAGGAAAAAGCTTAAGAAGCATGTGACAAAAACAATGGCCAGTTCTATCTGTTCCAGTTATGGTGAAATACTACACTTGTGGCTCTTACCAAGAATGTTTCTTGCTGTCTTGATTTTTAATATTATTTACTGACTTCCTTGTTCTACTGTGTACATGCAGTAAGACATTCTCTTCCTGATCCAAAAAGTTACAAGTTTAACTGAAGTATTCTATAGCTACTATCTCTTCTTAGATTCCTTGTTTTTTATTTTTCCAGCCAAATCAGTTAAGAACTGTGAGGTTCTAAACTCCTCAGTTTGCACATACGGAAGTCTTTATGGCTCAGATATTATAGGTAATGATGGGTCTTATGTATCTTTACAGCATAACAGTCGTAAAACTAAAAGTTATCACAGTGTTCGAGATGAGCTTTTAATTGTGCTCATAACTCCCTGAAAATTTCTTGCTGGCTAGCCAGCATGTTTCTCAGGTCAAACATAAAATTTGGTTTTGTTGGCTGAAAGAGCAAAGATAGTTTAGGATTAAGTTTTTTATAACTAGATTTAAAAGAAAGGAGAACTGAAAGGTTTTAATCACAGGTTTATGAAGAAGTTTACTCATCTGTACATGTAGCACCCCATTATATAGCACTGAAGTCCTGTAGATCTCAGTAGCATCTTTGCTTTTCTGTTACTGCTAAGCCCTTTCATATTTCCCCTAGAGAACAGAGGGAGATCACACCATACTGTTGGTAGGTAAGACAAATTTATATCATATACTTCAAGCTGAGAATACCGCTATTCAGAGGCCTTTTTATCTTGTAGAGTCACACCCCCCACTGTGTTGCCCATCCTGGTTTAAATAGTCTCCTTCCAAAATCCTTAATTTTGAGCAGACCTAAGTTCCTCCAACTGCCCAGAATACTTAGGTATTCATATAACTGTACATAAACCTAACCTAAACACAACCAAGAGATTTTGTAATTAACTAAGCTCAAATTATCCCCCTTTTCTCTTAATGGCTTCTTAAAGAATGATTTTCTGATTAGTGAGGGAACTTAGTCTTTCTGAGAAGCCATTAAAAAAAAACTTCAGGGAGAGACAGATGTTTGTAAAGCCTAAATTTTCCTTCTGCTAGACTACAGAGGTCTTATATTGTTATGCCTTTTAAACTTGCTAGCACTATGGTTTACCTTTTACAGCTTCTCATTTAGTGTGGAACTGAAAAACATTTCCAGGACAACCAAATCTGATATTATCACCATCATGTTCCCAAAGACATTCATGTGAATGCCATTAACAGACGGTAATTTGAGATTGGAGTGCTTGAGTAACTGAGCTGACTCGGAAAAAGAAAGGGACGTAGGAGGACAGAATGATTTCTGGTCATCTCCATTCCAGGTCTCATCCTGTCAACTGCATCAGCTTTACACGTGGCCTTTTCTAATAGAAGTTGCCTTGTGTTTATTCTGTAAGTCACATACTTGATTTTAGGAACACACACAAGGCACCTGCTTTTACTACTTAGAAAGAACCAGCTAAGGTTATTCATAACTTTGTGTCCTCCTAAAGAAGACAGATTTCCTGAGGTTTCATTACTTGTGATTATTACTAAGGACTACTTAGATTTATCAAAGTGAGAGCCAGTTGCCTTTTAGACCACTTACCTAGAATATTTTGAAGTTAAGTTTCAACACTAATTCATTAAAAAATATAAATTAGTTTGATTAATTTGAGATCAACCCTAACTCTGTGTCAACCTTTAACATGAGACAGTGTATTTGTTAGAAAGGTGGTTATATAGAAAGGTGACCTTATAGAGTGAGAAAGCGCAGAAGCTGCCACTTCCTCAAAAGCACACAGAAACCACCGGGAACACTCAGCAAGCATGAAATCAATTGCTTTAGGTTCAGAAGGTTGTTGTGTTAAAATTGTCACCAACTCAGCTTGAATTTTTTTCATCATTTTCAAAGATTTTTTTCCTGTGGCGAGTACTTAAATTCTCATACTATACAAGCCTAACTGAAAACAAACAAAAAAATGTTGCAATATGTTAGAGTGTAGAAACATATGTGAAACAGGACAGTGGGAAAAAAAGTCAATGATCTCATTAACCACAACTACATTTACCACTAGGAAGAATTAGTATTTTTACAAACACTTTTATTTGCTTCTTCAAGTCCTTTTTTTTTCCCCATACTCTTCTTTGATTTTCCTTCACATAGCCTACACTGTGGAAAGTAGGTCTTCTCATCTTATATATCACACTGATAAACATCTCACAGGAAACAGCAACCAAGACAAACAGCATACAAAAAACCAGAAAGCACCAGATGGTTGTAAAATACATTGTATTTTACACCGTTCTTTCTACTTTCTGAAATAGTCAATTTTATTTGTGAACAGCTGCATCTATTTCTGTATCTCCTTTCCTTTCTGATATGCTCTTTCTTTTTTCAGTATCACAGGACAATTGAGGTTGTAAAGCCCTTCTGCAGATCATCTAGACAGTTCCCTGACTCAAAGCAGGAGCTGATTGCTCAGAGGCATGTCCATTTTGGTTTTGAATATCTGCAAGCATGGAAACTCTACAACCTTTCTGGACAACCTCTTCCAGAGTTTGACCTCTCTTCCTGTAAAAAAATGGTGTGGATTTTTTAAATATTAAAAAAAAAAGAATTTGCTGTATTTCAGTTTTTGCCTATATTAGGAAAACATTGGTCAACGCAGAAATGATATAATCCAAATGCAAAATCAGAATCCTTTTTGTTAAATTGAGGAAAGAAAAAAAGCCATGAAACATCGTCACAGAACTTTGATTGGTTTCAGTTACTTAGGCACAACAGAGTTAGTGGCATTCCACCTTTAGCAGATAGAAGCAGCTGGCTGAAAAAACAAATGTTCTGGTGGACTCTTAGGAATTTGAATGGTACATGTTGGAAGAATGAGCTTTGAGATGGGAAAAGATGTACCTCTATCAGTTTGCCTTGTTTTTTGGGGGGATGGTTTTATTTTTATTTTCTTCGTTGCTTCAATTGAAGAACAAACCACAGTTTAATCCATGCTTTCTCTTGTCAGTTCCTAGCTTTTTATGTTAAGTTTGTATGATTACTATATTTTTTGTTGTCCCCTTTTTCTCCAGCATATGGAGTAGGTTTTTATTTCATTTTTTCATTTGGATTGTTTGTTTGGTTTCTTCTTTTCCATCTCCAACCCCTTCACCCCACCTTGTCTCTCAACAAGTTTTAATAATGTATAATTGAAAGGTAGCTTTCATCAGGTAACAAAGCTCAAGAATTTGAGCTCTTTGTAGGAACAAAAGATTTTGTTTTGTTTTTCTCAGTACACAGGGGTAGGAATGAACTACCATGCTACCCTCTTTTGTCTAGGAAATGACAGTTGCATAGACTAGTGACCTGCTGTGGGGAATTGAAACCAGCTAAATACCAGGTTTCATAGAAGACTGTTTTCTGCAGCTGATGTGCCTGCAGATAAGCACTGCTGAACTTATTTAGTCCTCACAGTATGCAGGGAAAAAAGACAGTATTAGCAGCTTTAAGAGCAAACAGTGATATTAAGGAAAGCTGGCTTCTCAAAGATCACATCTGCTCATTGTCCATTGTAGAAAACTGATAAAAATGCGGTATCTTTGAGACCTCTGTCTTTTTGCTGGGTAGGTTACAAGGGAGGTTGGAGAAAGCTCAATGGATCTGCATAGGTGTATGGACGCAGTTTCTCAGCCTAGTACAATTCCACACTAGAATTTTACCTAGGACAAAGAAGTACATTTACATGCAGTCTGTCTTCTTGAAAAGGAGGTAAGTCTTAGTTGTCATAACTATCTTATCACAGAGGTCTACAGAATGGCGAGCAGAACAGGCTTTTCTGCACTGCTTTGTTAGCAACCAGTTCTAGCTCCTAAAATCTCCTTTACGTGCCCTTTTCATTTGAAACCACTATGTTTTCTTCTAACAGAGTATTTCTTGTCTCACATGAATGTAGTGTTAACATTGGTGTAAAATAAGAGGTATTTGCTTTCTAAAATCCCTGGGGGTATTACTTTCTGCCTCCTTTACTTCAGGTTCTCTGTACTTCTAATGAAAGTCACACGCCTGAAAACCTTTTTAAAAAGAAAACTGGAAATATAGTTGTATTTCCAGTTTCAGTATTTGGATATCTTGTGTTTTGGCAATATACTGAGGCACCATAATTTACATAGCTAGTGCCATGATAATCCGGTCTTTTGTTGAATCCTAGAAAACAGTGATTGCTACATACCAACACATTATCTCATATTTATCTTAGCTGTCTGCTTTCTTTGTGACAGGATGAAACACATACATTGATCTTTAAAAACTGTTACTTTAACCTGATCTTATGTGATTTTAACAAGATAGGTTCAGTAATTTTCCTGTAGCATTGTTAACAATTATTGCAGTTTCAAGTGAATTTTTGTTGTGTTTTTTGTTGTTGGTTTTTGGTTTGTTTTTTTTTTTTTTTTAATTCCTTGAGCCTTTTCTAATTGCCTTTAGCTTCAAAACTGAAAAACCACTGTTTTTCACTATGCAAATTGTCTTTCCTTAGGTCCTGGGTTTAGCTGTAAACACTGTATAAGTCCTTCTTTATTTATTTTTTTTTTAAATACTTATTTTAAGGGTAAAAAGAGGCTACAAGTAATTTTGAATGTCTGTGCTAAATAATGTCTGACAGGTTTCCAAAAACAGGTGAAGGAAGTGTATCTTTTTAGTGAGGTAGGGAATAGAAGAAACCTGTTGTCCTTATACTTCCTTATTGTTAACAATAACTTTAGTCAGCCTCCTGACTGGAGTACTTTAATCTTTTACATTTTAATACACTAATACATTTTACATTAGTCTTTTACATCTTTTACATTTAGGAAAGATTTTGTTAATATACGCAAATCTCAATTCTTAAAAGTACAGTTCTATTGTGAAAACTTCCAGCAAGCTGTTTTTGGGCTCTGCTTATATTTATTTTGAAATTGATTTTTACTGGTGTCATGTGAGTGGCAAATGTGTCTGTGTACAGTCATGAATTCTGTCTCATGAAGGCAACTCTGAGTATGTGTGTCAGAACACAACAGCCATTTTGAATGTGAAGAGTTAATTTTATTTATCTTGCATATAGGAGTGAATTTTAAAAGCAATTCATGATAAAATTTGATGTCATTCTGGTCACAGGGAAAATCACTTGGATAAGTGCTTGTAAATGGATAAGTACTTGGATAAATGTTATGTAGCATTTATGTCTGGTTACAAGTAGTGGTTTCCTTAAAGAAACTGATCAAGGTCATGACAAAAAATAGGAAAGTTACTGGAAAGAACTTTGCCCAGAGATTTTCAGGAAAGAGAGAACAAGAATAGGAGAAAGAAACCAAGCATCTTCTTCCCAGGAAGAGCAGAGATGTAATACTTTGATTCCTTATTTGGGAGCAGAAGCTGAAAACGCCTTGGCAGGAGGTGTTGAAGTGTTATTTGTCAACTAGGAGGGCTCTCCGCAAAAGAAGACTGCTCAGAATTTGAGTGGAGGATTGGTGGAGGTACATATGAAATTTTCCTCTGCCTCCTAAACATGTGCTGTCTAAAGTGAATAGCTACTATTTGTTGGTACACTTGAAAAGTAAGCCAAAATAAAAGTAAGCCAAAATAACAATTCAAGGGATTTTTATGGTAGTGCAGAGATGGTTACAAGTTTGAGAGTTATAACTACATTTTGTCTAAATGGATACAGTTTTGTGACATCATATAACTTTCAAATGAGAGAATACCTGCAATATCCAAAGATTGCCAGTATCTACACACTTACATAAACAGCACTTTTACAGTCCTAGTACTCACACCTATTAAAAATAGGATACAATTGTGCTGAATCAAAGAATCTAATTTATATTACAGTTATTTGCCAATATATTTGGGAGTTGACACCATGACACAGAGAGAAAATACCAGCTTTTACTGGAATGCTCTTTACAGTTTAAATGCATTCTAATAAACAGTGTAAGTAACCGTCACTCTCAGAAGGTCATTTTATCCATGAGAGAGCTGATTCTTCTTGAATAAAACAATCATTTTAATTGACATTTTGTTCAGCCAGGACTGTGGACTCTGTATGGTATAGCATGATAAAAAACAGGGCTGATTTTACTTACTGAAGAAGGGAAAAAAGTAAGGAGCTCAAACCACAGTAAATCATACTACACTGCAAAACTGTCAAAGTATTATGTACTGTTTCATTTAAATGAGAACATCAGTTTCCTGTCATAGACATGACTGGTGTCCAAGTAGGAAAGGATTCTTTCTGGAGCATTCAAGTTAAGTGATAAAAGCATAGCAGTTCCCTTGCTTGTTCTCCTGCAAGCCATAGGGTTTTTTTTAAGATTTCATCTGTGCAAGTATGTATGTGAAAGAATTTCTTCCTAGGCATTAGCACAGATAGACTTAGATGTTACTGTAGCTGGGGAAGTGCTGGAAGAACATGAAGTAATACATAACACAGGTATTAACTGAGCACTTGATTGGTCACACAGGAAAAAGTTTTTTGCTTCTCTAACTGATAGGCCTTTCTTTCTGAATTACTTCAGGGGTTGGATCCTTGGGCTTAACTCTTAGGTTTTGCATGATGTGATAGACATGAACTGATTTTGCCTTGCACCTTCTTTTTATTGCAAACAAGTACTGCCTCTGAGCTAAAGGCATTCAACTTCTTAAAATTTTGGTATGCCAGTTCAAGAAAGCACTCTTGTTTCTCTAGATTTGTAAACTATTTGCCAAGAAAACAACAGTGACCAAAATTTTGTTAAGTGTCATCAGCTTCCATAAACTGGATGAATGTATATTGAAGAATGTGTGTGGAGATGGTAACACTCGACTGAATGGCTGCACAAAACCAGGGCTGTTTCAGTTTTATGGATGTGCCTGCAACGGACCTGTTGTCTAATAAAAAATGTGGAAGATGGGGTAAGGAGAGTCCATGTTGGTAAATCCTCTCCTTCTCTCTGCAGCATTTAACTCAAAGTAGTGTACATGGGTAAACTACAAATGATACAGAACTAAAAGATAAGTTAATTTCATCCTGTTATTTGTCCATAGACATGCTAGAGTGCTCTGTGCTGTTATTTCCATTTGAAATGATCTGTGGAATTTTCGGGTCATTTGAAATTTAAAAAATATTTTCTTTTCAAATAGGAACAAAATCATATCAAGAAATAAGAAAGTTCCTGTAATAAGGGTATTTCTGGGATGAAGAGGATGACTGTCTTACAGAATTCAAGTAAGACAAAAGCTAAAATGAAAATACATTCAATGAACATAATTTAAATCATACATTGCTTTTTTAAAAATACTTATTGGATGAGTGGGCAGAATATGTTCAGCCACATAGTAACATATTGCTGTATTCAGAAAATATGTACAGATGCCTTGCCATAAAATGCACACAGCAGATAAGGAGATAACATCACAATGATAATTTCAACAAGTGACATCAGAATTTGCATAAT
This sequence comes from Nestor notabilis, assembly GCF_000696875.1. Taxonomy (NCBI): domain Eukaryota; kingdom Metazoa; phylum Chordata; class Aves; order Psittaciformes; family Psittacidae; genus Nestor; species Nestor notabilis. Next base: position 57,744 of record NW_009913999.1, read on the forward strand.
AATGAAAACTCTTTTGCATTTTCACTCTTGATATTTCTTCCTTCAGATTGGGCTGGGCTGCACCTTTAAGCTCTCCTGACAACCCCTTTACCTGCTCTGAATAATGTGTGAAACTCGGTGTTTTGTGCTGTCAAAACATTCGAAAAATACCTGGAAAAGCAAAAAAAAGAAAATAGTGAATAGAGTCAGTGGCACTATATAAATAGCATTCAGATATTGCTTTCATGATTCTAAAGCTGTAAGATTATGGTGCCTTGAGTCACAAAAATACTTTCACTTCAGCATTTTCTCCAGGATTGTAGTGGAGCTTTCTTCCAGTGAGACCAAAGTCATTCATAACTGATACTTGCTTTCCCTTTTCCACCTCTATGGCAAGCCATATACTAGAACGAGGTGAAGAAGAAAGATCACATTATGTGAAGTGCATGTAAATAATCTCCTTCATACTCAAATGGTGGGGACAGTATGGTGCTTTGTTGACAGGCTACATTTTAAGCTTTCAGGGTTTTCCCAGAAATGTACTGTGTTTGAATGGAATGTTGTTGGAATATCTAGTTGTTTCTTTGATTCTATGATTCTATATTTTGAGTTGAGCTGTTGTGTTTTAACCCCCTTATCTTTACTTTTGCTAGGTACATTTTACATATGACAACTTGAAAAGTATAGTTTAATTAATCACTTGTTGCTTGGATACTGTGAGTCTTCTTTGACCTAGAATTGCACTCCTAAATCAAACTTAACACCAGTTGGATGAAACTCTGAAATAACTTTAGAGTAAAAGTAGTTGTAGCATTTCAAAGTCATATTTTTTTTTCAAGATTGACATAAATTTGCAGACCTGATGGGATTTCTTTCTGCATTTTTCCTACAGTAAGATTAACAGTTCTAGTAGCTAGATTACAATACAGATTATTTTGTTTGAAATAATTTTGACTTTTCTTATAAAGAACTTGTGTAATTCCTATTAACTTTATTTTATGCTTTTAGGGAACACTACAGAGACACAGTCCTCTAGGAATACTTTATACAGCTTTCCCAAGATTAAAATTTGGGTAGCAAGGAAAAACTGCTATTTCAAAACCAAGTAGCTCATAAACATTTGAGAAAGTAACTTTTTCTGCTAGAAATAGTGTTCTACAATTGAGCAGTTAAATTTTAGTTTCTTATATAAGAAATTGTAAGAGACTGATTTTTCTTTGAGAGAAAAATGCTAAACACTGGAAATGATTATACATGTAACTTAATATATGCTTGTTTATAACCTGCAGATAATTGCAATAATGAGTACTAGATTTGCATAATGGTAGGTTGAAGGTCAATGGCACTAGTGCTTTACATGCAGCAGTAATTGTGTCTTCTTGTGCAGCTAGAAAGCAGAAAGAAAATGGGAAATCTAGAAATTAAAGAGCATGCACTGCTCATGCATTATCTAACTAAATAATCGCCTGATTTCCCTGGGTTACTTGTTCAATTCTAGGTTAGTATCTCAAACACTTCCCAGTTTGGCTGCTGATACATCAATAGAAATGAAAGTTATCCTCTCACTGAAAGACAAGAAGAGGTCTCAACAGAAGTTTCAGATTTTTTCATGTCTTTCTTCATTCAACAGGACTAGAAAAGCTCTAAAAAAGAACTGGCCAGGAAGAAGAGAATTTCCTGCCTCAAAAAGTGGTAGCTTGGCTAGCATATAAATGACTGAAGGAAAGTGATGATGTTACTTACAGCATCAACTACTGCTCTTAATATACATTTTTCTAAAAGTAAGATCAGTTAAAAAACTCTGCTATATATAAAGGATAGGTTTTGCAGAAAACATTGCCTTCTGGTTTGAGAAAGTTTATGAAACAAACTAGACACTGGGATATGGGATACAGTTTTGCTGAAATTTACCAGTGGACTTCCAGTGCAAACAAGTTGAGTGAACTGGGGCTTTGCCCAGCTCCAGTGGTTACTGTGTGGCCATTGCCACCATTTCTCAATACGTGTGGGATATCCTCCTTCCTGCTCTCCCAGGCTTGGCAAGGCCTGAATTCAGAGTATTGTTGAAGGGGACCTACGCCAGTCCACTGAGTATTTACTAAGTAAGTAAGTACGAAATTTGGTTTCCCTGAAACATTAGGAAGAAACTACATTCAGGATGCTCTATTTGGCAGAAATTCCAGCTAAGCAACTGTGAAACAACTGTGAAACAGTTGCTTAAAGACTGAATTTAAAGTCTGGGTATTAACTTCTTTCTTTCAGGGGCCGTTGCTGGCCAGCATACAATCAATAGATTGCTGTGAGCAGATTAACACTGCTCAGATATCATCGTAATATTAACTGCCTGTGTCTGTAATCTTTAACAGCATGAACCTGAAGAAAAGCCTTTTCCTTTTATAGCTTCTTTCCTGGATTTGTGTGTTAGCCATCTAGCTCTAGTAAAAACCTGATACTGGCTTTGATAAGCTTGATTCTAATGATCACTGTAAAACAACTGGTGAGTTGTGAATCAAGATCACAGGAGATCTGTGTAGAGGGAGATGAAGTAGATCACAGCAGTCAACTGCAGCAAGGATTTTTTTTTTTTTGTAGCTAACTGCATACCTCCTCCCTTGAGAATCCGTAGCAAGAACTTAGTGATTCAGATGTCAAGTCTATTCATCTGTACTATGCAACATGATAATGATTAAAATAGTATTATTTTAATCCCTCAAAAAATTATTTGACTTCAAGAAGTGTGCAAATGTCTAATTTTATACTTTAAATGTGTTCTTTGAGTTTCAGAAACCAATACGAGTATTCTTAGCTAAAAAGCTGGCTGAAGAATCATAGAATCATAGAATCAACTAGGTTGGAAAAGACCTTTAAGATCATCAAGTCCAACCATTACCCCAGCACTGCCAAGGCCACCACTAAACCGTATTATTTTAATCCCTCAAAAAATTATTTGACTTCAAGAAGTGTGCAAATGTCTAATTTTATACTTTAAATGTGTTCTTTGAGTTTCAGAAACCAATACGAGTATTCTTAGCTAAAAAGCTGGCTGAAGAATCATAGAATCATAGAATCAACTAGGTTGGAAAAGACCTTTAAGATCATCAAGTCCAACCATTACCCCAGCACTGCCAAGGCCACCACTAAACCATATCATTGAAGACCTCATCTACATGGTTTTTGAACACTTCCAGAGACAGTGATCTGCCACTTCCCTGGGCAGCCTGTTCCAATGTCAGATCACCCTCTCAGTGAAGAAATTTTTCCTAATATTCAGTCTAAACCTCACCTGGTGCAGCTTGAGCTTCAGTAATACTAACTATAGATTTTTTCCCTCTTGTTCAGATTCTGTAATTTTTGTTCTGAGGAGGCCTTAGATTGTTCCATTGAAACTTTGACAGAAAAGGTGTTTTGTCTTTGACAGACTATAATTCATGAGCTCATTATTAATCCAGGTTCAATAAAGCAATTAGAAGGTCAAATAGTAGTGATAGTGTAGTTTCTATTAGCTTGAACTGAGCAGGATAGAAAAGCCATGAAAATGAAGAACATTTTATTTTTAAATTTAATAGAACCACACAGGTGAACATGTTCCTCCACTTGTATACTGTAAATGAGTTAAAGGAATGACATATTTCTCATCCTTCTATGGTGGAAGACAAGAATGCAGTGTTTCTCTTTTAGGCATTCTAAGGGGATATTTTAACTTTTCTGTCTGTAGTTCTTGCCTGCTTACACCTTTTTTTGAAAAAATAAGGCAACTTTCATGATATCAGAGATAACAGAGGATGCTTGAAGGTGTAATTGATCTTGCTCTTCCTCATCAGGAGCCTGTTTCTCAGAGTAAAGAAAGTACTAGAAGCTTATGTGCTTCCTGTTGTGCAAGAATTGCTCTTAATAATAGCCATAAGGCAGCTTTACTAAAACATGCTGACATCTGGTATGCTTCTTGTTATCCAGCTTCCTCTGAGGAGCTGCATGAGCTTTTTCAGGGCAGGGTTTTTGCTGTGTTTCTGATTAATGATGATTTCAGAATAGGCTTGAGAAAAGAACCTTATAAGATGGCTACATGGCCAGAAGGGAGGGCTCATGGCACCTAAGAGATCTCCATGTTATTTTTGCATGAGTCTTTTATGTGACAGAGCCTGTAATAACTACCTAGAACTATAATATGTTGCCAAAAGTTGGACAAATTTTGCTCATGTGATATGAAAGCTTTACTGATTTCTGATACATGCCTTTACAATGCTTTAAATCAAAGTACTTTTAAATTGCTCTTGGGAAGATTCATTATTATTGTTTCAGAACCTACTAAGTATAAGATGCACTGCCCAAACATGCAGCAGTTTTATGGAATAAGGTTGACTGAATCTGTGCTTTATTAAGTCAGTGTTCTGGTCTTGTAAAAACAAATTATTTTCTATGTGGACTTTCCTGTTGTACAAAACAAAAAAAAAGGGAAAAAGTTCTGTTTGCTTAGAAACAGCACTGTGTTAAGACTTAGCTGGAGTATGATTCTCATTTTACAAGTTTTAGAAATTAATTCAGCTTAGAAGAAATTGAAAGACTCTTACAACCGCATAAAGCATACATTTAATGCCACAATTACTCTAGCTAATTTTCATACATCGTGATATATGAGGCATGGCAATCTTTTGCCCTGTTAATAATGACAAATAGTTCTGACAGGGCTGTGTGACAAACACACATATGGCTTAGGCAGAATACAGCCTGACAGGATTAAAACAAAAGTCCTGTGAATTCTAGGCATGAGGTGATAAAAATTAGAATCTCTTAATTAAAATATTTTTTTCCCTATCCATAATTTTGCTTTATGAGTCTTTGAAGTTACAGGTTCTGTATTTTTGCTGCTGAATACAAGCACAATATAAAGCTCAGGTTGTTCAGGCAGATGGGAGTCCCACCATATAGGACATCTACACTTTGCATTTCCAGAATGAGGAGGGACAGCAACTTCCTCACACCCTGCAGAAGAAAGAATATAACAGCAGTACTGGTAAAATAAACATTTACCAACTTAACCAAGGATTGCAGAACAGGGTACAAAATACTGGGGAATAGTTGTGACTAGCAGTCTGACAGTAATTCTACTTTTCTGCCTCTTTTGGTTACCTTGATGCTGCCTCAGGGGTAAAAGCAGCAAGTACTTGGGTGAAAAATTTGTAATGTGGGTCTCCAGGACTATAAGTTTCCTTTGATTAACAGGGAGGAACTCTGTTTTCCAACACTACATGAGTTAATGATTTAGCTACCCATTTATGTAGGTTCCAGATTCGGGTGCCCAAAGACACACTGTGTGAAGCCACTTTTCTTTCCATTATGTCGCACTGTTCTGATAAATTAGTGATTAAAGTTTCACTGTATATCATTAAATGAGCTGTGATATTTGCAGCAGGTGAGTTTGACTTTTGGGTACGATATAACTGTGTTTACAGAAACGGCATTTGTGGAAATTGGCGTTTAGAGAATATAATCCAGGAAGATCTTTATTATTATAATTTCCTATAAAAGATCTTCTCATTTTGCTTTCTTAGTAAATTAGTTGTCAAGTACTTCTTTCGCCATTCAGTTTTCCTCATAACCTTTATCTTAATCTGGAAATACAGTATCATTATTAAAATGCTTTGGTTACTGTTAGGTTATTCTGTTGGTAATTTAAAATTCAGGAAGACAAGGAAAATGTGGGAAGGTAATTAAAAGGGAAAATAAACTAAAGAGATAAATATACAGAACTATTTTTAATGGGAATATTCACCAGAGCCTTGTTGTGATACATTCTGGGCTGGAAGAGACAGTATGTTAAATAGTTAAAAAAAAATATCTTTGTGGCTTTAAGACTGCTTTTCAGAGCATGCATCCAACCAGAGCAATGCCAATAGGGACTGAGAGAATGAAGGCCCAGTCTACACTAGGATAAGCTGACCTAGGAGTAGTAGTAACTGTGTTATAAAACAGACTCCTAGCTTCCTAGATTCCTAGAGAATTCCAAAGCTCCTAACTTTGCTATTCCTTCTTTGACAGAAGGAATAGCAAAGTAGCTATTGATTCAGAACACTGCAGCAATGAGCTGATTTACAGGCTATGACCAACCTGTGCTTATCTTCCCAGCCCTGTAGGGGACTTCTGTATCAATTAGTCTCAGCGTGCATTTTCAGCTTCTCCTTTTTTAACTAATGATTAGCTAAACATCATTAATAAGGAGGGCAAAGCCTTGAGACAAGGTACCTCTCATGTTCCAGAATATAAGCTAATTATCCAAGAAGTTAAACAAAAGAAAGGAACAACTAACCCCGCAAAACAATCTACCTGTCTTTTTGCTACAAGCCAAATTATGAACAAAATGGAAAAGATAAAACTGGGATCCTTTAAAAAAAATTACCAGTCTTATCTGTTGCCTCCAGGCAGGATCAACTACACAGTGCAGTTATCACTTCTAGAAGATATTTTTTTTTTATTTTCTTTCTCTTCTTTCTGGACTTCAAGGCATAATTTTCTCTTCCTTGGGAATGACACTCTTGTTTGTGTCACCCACTATGTCACTTCCTTGTTTTGGAACAGCAGGGCATTGCTGATGCATTCTCAAACATTAAGTCTTCTGCTCAATCCCTTTTTATAGACCTATTAACAAGTCAATAATTCCCTGAATAAATGTATGCAGTTGATTATCTCTACCCACACAAAGAACTTTACTCGTGTCCTTATCAAACTGTTTCTTTCGTATTCAGTACTGTTTTGCCAAAAATAATCAGAAGCTTTTTGAATTGTAGTCATATTTTCTGATATTACTGAGACTTTCTAGATTAGTGCCTGCTGTTAATTTAATATGAGTTCATAGTTTGAGTCACTAATGCAAATACTGAATGAGAAAGTACTATAGAATTTCACTTGATAAATTGTTTCACTGCTATATAAAGTCTGAATGCATGTTTTCTCCCAATTTTACGTTCAGCTAATTCTTTTTTTGTCCCCCAACTTGCATACAATTCTGTTCTGCAGGACAAGATCTTTACTCAATAAAAAAAAATTGCAGCAATTGCTGCTTTCCTAACAAGAAATACATTACTTTAATTACTGTTGTCACTAATAGAAGATCAAATTACATACGTCAAAAATTGATGCGTAACAGGGCTATTCTTTACTAGTTCAACGCTTATTTTGATTACTTATGGGCAACTGGGTTAAGAAGTGACACTACAGAACAACCTTTTGCTCATGACATTCTGACTTATAGAAATTCTGCCTCCTCTTGGAAAGAAGAGGGGTTCTTAGAAGAAGGAATGCCTTTTGAGACATAGTAATTTACTGGTTTGCAGCTTGGACTTAATTTCAGAAAGTCATCACAAAGAACAGTGGAATAAAATCTGTTCTGAAGTTTGTAAAAAAGTATTTCCTGCTAGATGGCAAATTACTCTGTTCATGGAAGGCAAGGAAAGCATTGTTAAATTCTTGTGTTCTGTAAGCAGTTTCTGTAAAAAAAAAAGAGAAAATACAATTAAAAAAATGTCGCTTTTATGAAAGAAGCAAATAGCTACAGAAGTTTCATGCATCAGTTCATCAGGTTTTGCCGAGGTGAGATTTTGCTGAAGTGAGTAGCTCCAGAGAAGACACCTTCAGCACCGGAGTGTGGGGAAGTCACAGTGTCCAAGCCCTTGGCAGGCCTTGCCCAGGAGCCAACAGCACTGCTGACACAGCAGCTGACTCTTATCAACTGGCACCAGGAGGGACAGCACCACCCTGAGTGGATAAAGCATCTCCCGGGGAGCATGGTGGATAGGCCATGGAGCAGCAGTTTGTGCAGGCTGGTGAGTGCGCAGGATCAACGGGAAGGGTCTAGTAGCCTAGCAGGCTGCAGAGGTGGGCTCAGCCAGCTGTCATTGAGACAGTGCTCTAGGATGGCATCCTCTCAGCAGAAAACAAAGAAAACTAAATCGTCTTTGCTGGCCAGAAAGGACATGGTGACCCAGACAGAAGTCCCTCATAAACACATAGCTGTTCAGCCATCTGGCTGTAGTGAGTGTCATAGTCTGTCAATGACGTTAGGTGGTGGCTGTGTAAGATATCAGCATGTTGATGATCTGCTTTGCATGGTGGCAGAGCTACAAGAGGTGGAATGGCCAAGGAGTATAGGGAATCTGAGGAGGAGATCAACTGGTGGATCCTCACTCTGCCATCCCTGAGAGGAGCAAGCCAGCCACCCGAAACAAAAGAACTTCAGGATCCACTACCTTCTAGCCATTGGGAAGACAGAAGGGACCTAGGAGACAGTGGAAGTTGGAAATAGGTTACTCCTCAGAGTGGACAGTGTATTACCCTCCAGCTCACGTCACCTTCCCAAATACCTCTCTACAACAGATTCAAGGCCCTGGTACTTCAGGATCAGGAAAGAGAGGAAGATGATGGTAAGGGATCATACAAGTCAGAAAAGCTGCCTCAGAAGAGTCAGAGAACACCTCATATCATGATATTAGGAAAAAGAGTGGTTGTGATTGGTGACTCCACCCCAAGGGGAACAGAGGGGCCCGTATGTCAACCTGACCAGACTCACAGGGAAGTCTGCTGCCTCCCTGGGGCCAGGGTAAGGGAATTCATGAGAAAACTCACTCATTTGGTACAGCCCTGCAACTGCTATCCTTTACTAGTCCTCCACGTAGGCAGTGAGGAAACCTCTTCAATGCGAAGCCTGAGGGGACTCTACAATGACTTCAAGGCCTTGAGGCAACTGGTCCAGGGTTTGGGAGCCCAAGTAGTGTTCTCATCCCTCCTGCCAGTCACAATCAATGACAATGGTTACATCAGAAAAATCTCACTAATTAATTCCTGGCTCTGTGACTGGTGTCAGCATTGGAATTTTCGTTTTTTTTTTTGACCACGGGTCAGTTTATATGGCACCAGGCCTGCTGGTACACCTGTTCCAAAAGGGAAAAAGGATCCTAGCGCAGAGCTAGCAGGGCTTGTAGAGAGGGCTCTACACTAGGTTTGAAGGGGAATGGGGATAACACCAGGCTCACTAGGCATGAGCCAGAGGGTAATGTGCTGCTGTTGGAGTCCAAATCCACAAAGCAACTTAAATGCATTTATGCCAATTCCTGCAGCATGGGCAACAAACAGGAGGAGCTGGAAACCATTGTGCAGCAGGGAAGTTATGACATAATCGCCATCACAGAAACGCGGTGGAATGACTCGCATGGTTGCAGTGCTGCAATGGATGGCTACAGGCGCTTCAGAAGGGATAGGCAAGGAAAAAGAGGTGGTGGGGTTTTGTTTTATGTCAGGGAGTGTATCCACTGCTTTGAACTCAATGTTGTGAGTGAGAAGGCTGAATGTTTTTGGTGATGATCAAGAGGAAGGCAGCCAAGCAGATACCCTGGTAGGAGTCTGTTATAAACCACCCAGCCAGGATGAAGCTATGGATGAAGTGTTCTTCAAACAATTGGGAGAAGTTTCATGATCACTCACCCTTGTTCTCATGGGGGACTTCAACCTACCAAATGTCTGCTGGAAGTACAACACACCAGAGAAGAAACAATCCAGGAGGTTCTTGGAGCGTGTGGAACATAACTTCCTAACCCAGCTGGTTAGAGAGCCAACAGAGGAGATGTGCGGCTAGATTTGCTGTTTGCAAAAAGAGAATTCTGTTGGCTGGTATTTTTCATCACAACTGATAATTTGCAAAAAAAATCTTAATAAATTTCTGTGTGCATACCCTCTGTCCCCGTTGATATCATTACATTTAAAATTTTCCAGGCTTGATGTCACCATTGCTACATCAAAAGCAAATGATGAAGGAAAAAAGCATTGATAAACGTTCCATCTGAGAAACATTTTCCAGACCCTTCAGATAACAAGCATATTTCATAGGGGAGGAATGGGCAAGTTTGCTAAACAAAACAGAGGTTAAATTCTTCATGAATAGCATTAATAATTGAATAGCCAGTCAGGTTTAGTTTTAATTTCCTTTCTCCCTGATGCATCACTATGCTTACTAAATCATTTCTGAATACAGGTTCCTAGGTGATCAACTTCTTCCACCCTGACAAACCTCTAGAAATCAGAGGAGTGACAGGCACATCTCCTTGGAGGCCAGGTTCATTACCTATCTTTTGAAAAGCAACTTTCTCTACTTTGCTGCTGTAGGAGATGGCGTTCCTCTAGTGAACAGCAACAAAGTGAAATAGTTTTGACAACCCTGGAGGGAGTCAGATGGAGTGTAGTGTAGTTGAGCAAGGAAAGGGGGAAGACAGGTTAAGGGAAGGTAAAAATGAACTTGTATTTGCTAATAAAAACTTCCTCCAGTTTCAGAAATAATCCAAAGGAATGACCCAGGTTTCTTGATGGGGAAAATAGGTTGGGAAGACAACATTAAAAAATGCAGTAAAGAGCAAAGACATGGTTGCTATGTGTTTGGATATAAAAACAAATAAACAAACAAACAAAAAATTAAAAAGATTTTACACTTCCCCCAACACCCCACCCCACCCCCAACAGCAACTGGCAAGTGATCTCCCTGTGTTTATCTGGACCCACAGGGTTTCTTGTCCCATTTTCCCCCTGTTCTGCTGAGGAGTGACTGGCGGGGGTGGGGGGGGGGGTTGGTCTCTCCCCGCTG
>NW_009913999.1:68374-86535 GCF_000696875.1 Nestor notabilis
CGGGGCTGGGTGGGAGTTTGGCTTTCACCTCAGTGAACCCTCCACCATCTTAAATTTGCAATCAGCCATTGATAGAGCCTAGTTTGTAGATGTGCTGTGAAACCTTCTGCACTGTTACCTGTGGTTTAACAAAACTGAAATTGGTGGCCCAAGTAAGTGCCCTTCACTCCTGTCTTCCTGGTGGTTTGGGATGTGACAATGTTTGAATATGTTGGATCAGGAGTTAGTCTCTTATTGGTACATTACCTGCATATTAGCTTTGGCACCACTCAGACTCAAGAAAGGGTGTATGAAGATAGGGTCAGAATTCGGCTCTGATTTTCCATCAGGAGAAGAGAGTAAATAACAGGCTGCAAAACAGACAGCTGAATCTGCTGAGAGGGTCTGACTGAATAGCTGCTGTTATAACCTCATTAGGCAGATAGGTTTCATAGCAGCCTATAAATCAAAACATTTCCAGTAAGTGATGCTAGATACTTCATAAATACTTTGTCAATTAGAGGCACCTTTTGATGCCTGAAAGCCCCAATATTAGTGTCATTAAAATCCTTGTTTATGACCTTTGAAAGCGATAAGTCAAAATATCCTCTTTCAACTGATGAATTTTATCATTATATCATTATATGTAGAATTACTGTGGGAAGATATTTACTCTGAGTCATTCAAAGATGTGCACAGTCACAAGACCAAGAGTTTCCAGCTGCTTGGACAAGAAGAAACTCTTGTATGTCCTTTATTTTTGGGAAGTGACTGCAATGTATGCACAGGACAGGGTTTTATATGCAGAGCTGAAAAAGAGGGGAAATGAAATCATGTTTAAATGTTACATGTGTTTGTGTCCAAAGTGCTTACAAAAAGGGTTGCTTAAGCTATCCTAAAGGCTACTCACCTCTTTTACTGGCATAATAAAGGCTCAGTGGCTATGAGAAAAAAATATAATTATGTGGCTCGAGTCTAAACAAAGTGGTAGCAGAGCAGTGCTTCCAATGAAGTTATTAAGAATAAAAGGGTGAGAGGGACATCCTTCTTGCTAGGAGCAAAGAAGGGCCAAGGTATTTTTGAGAATGTAAGATGTAGCAATGACTTTAAACAAAAGGAGGCTACAGTATAATTGCTTTGCACTGCATAGAGGCTTGTAGCTTTTATTTTACATCTTAAAACTACAAGTTATGAGAGTTATTTGCATTTAATGATGCTGCAATTTGTCATTAAAAGCTGATTGAAGTCAGGCTACCATGAATCTACTTTACAACAGGTTCCTTTTATATACACTTCATGGACATAAGTAGTGTTAAAGGTACCATCAGGTGTCACAAAATTTAAGTACCTCTGGCAGCAATGCATCTCTGAATGCTATTTTTATTTGTAGTGTTTTCTATTTAGCAAACATAGGTTAAAAACTGCATTGCAGTTGCATGTTATTTTACTGCAGGAGCTCATGAATTTGTGCTGTGCTGTACTGTCATCTTGCAGAATCTGGAGATATTAAAGTTTATTCAAATATCACACTTCTGCACTCTGCTGTCTCTAAAATGCCAGCCTGGGATTTGGGCAGGTTCAGTGTCAAGGAGAGCAGGGTTCTTCTTTGCCATGTTAAACATTTTACCATGTATTGTTCACATGTCCTGAAGTGGGGTTCCTAACCTCCTCTGTACATTGTAGTGTGGTACACTGGAGGATTTTTGCAGGGGCTTCCCCCATCTTTATCTAAGTGCTCTTCTGGCACCTTGGACACCCATTTCAAGAGGAACAAGACACTACTGTTTTCTTTGCAACATGTCTTCTGCTTAACAGTTCTTGCCCCTTCTGTCAGGTTCTGTCCTCTTTTTAATGTTTCCACATCTGGTTTTAGAATAGCATATAATTTGTCTGATCCAGCTTTTTAAAAAAATGTTACTTGACTAAACTCCCTGTGCAGTGACCTCCGCAGCTGCGTTTGTTACCTACTGAATGATAAACATACTGCAGAGATTCTTACAACTAATGAGCAACAGCACCAGTATAGTACTGCCTTCTTTAAAGTCATCTTAGGAGCTTGATATGAACTGGCATTTGTAGGTTCTAGGGCCAGAAGAAGCCATTATCATGATCAGCATGTCTGGCTTCCCATGTAAAATAAAACTCAGGATTTCAACAAGTGATTCCCATGCCAAGTCTAATGACATTTACTGGAAGTAGAGCATGTTACAGAAAAAATACATGCTCTTACTTTTTAAAAGGTCAGGCAATGGGATTTACTCATTGTTCATTCCTCATAGCTACTTGTTCTCGTGGTTAATACACTTTTCCATTAAAAGATGTATGTGATATGCAACTTAATTTTTCCTCACTTGGAGTGACTGTTTCCCATGTGCTTTTGTCAGCTAGGTAAGTATCAGAAGTTTTCATATGCAGACAGCAGGGCCAGGGTCTAGTCACTTCTGGCGAAGTACGCATTTCATACCAGCTGAAGAAGCTGACCTATTCTGTTGAAAAGATGCTAAATTACATATATAGAAAGAAATAAAACATAGACATGTTAGGAAGGCAAGCCCTGAAACACACACAATTAGCTTGGTAGATGGAAATGAGACTGATGTGTATTCACTCTCTTCTATGAGAGTGAATTTATCTGAAAGCCCCATTCCTTTCACACAGCTTAGTGCTGATCCATAGCAGAGATACATGTCAGTGAATTAACACAGTTTTGCACTAACTAGTTTGACAGGTCAAGCTCCAGTTAGTTTAATTTCAAACTGTCTTCATTCTGACATGGCAGTATTACAAAAATGGCTGTTAAGTTACATAATGTCTATTTCTGTCTTGTAAATGTCTGCAAAGACCATTTTGAAGAACTCAGATTCAGGACTGGAGCCTGGGGTATGCAGTTAAAAGACAGGCATTGCTGAAGGGAACAACAAGGCTTGTGGGAGAGGGGAAAGGTCCTGCTTTCTTCTTTTTTTTTTTGGTATTTTTTTCTCTTTTGTTTGTTTGTTTGTTTTTTTTATTTCCCATTCAAAGGAAATGGGTGATACAAGTTCAACTGCACTGTAAGGTAATTCCTTGAGTATATTGGAGTATATTGTTCATGTAAACTCTGGGGTTTTGTTCATCCAGCAATGGGGCTATGCCTCTCTGGTGCCATGAAGGGCAACTTTGTACCAGAAGTCATAACCATGGAAGCCTCCAACACTGAGTCTCTTCCCCTCCAGTTTGGTATGTTTACTACCTGATACTTCATACTTGTTTACTTATAATGTGGAAGGTTTCTCTTAAAGCAGACTCAGGAAATACAATGTTAGTTATGGTTCTCCTTTAGATGAAAAATAAACAAAAACAGAGAAGGGGCAACAAGAGGGAAGGAGATGAAGTTTTATGCAGCACGTGTTAAATTCAAGCCTCTAGTGAATCATACTGTGTAATTCTTAGCACACATTTAAATGAATACGTGGTGGAAATCTGAGTTTTGTGTGGCTATGGAATCTATCGTAACTATATGGTATGTTAAATACAAACAAAAAGAATAAGCGTTAACTGACAGAAGAACCTCACTTTTCATCAGCTTCGCTTTGGTTTAACAAAACACATTGTATTTTCACCAATGGTGAAGTATACTTCCCAATTAGGGCTATTAAGACAGACGTCTCCATGAGCAAAAACATTCTTCAGGAGCTGAAGAACTATCAGACTGCTTTCTGGAAGTTCATAATGTCAGTAGAGGTTCCTTGAACAGAAAGAGGAGTTCAAGCTAGCAATTGCCATGGTATTTCACAGGTCAGAAATAGTTTCCCAGGCTTTAATCCTGCACGCAGCATCATTCCATTCATACAGCATGCTGCTCAACAATTGAAAAATACCTTTAAAAATTTCTAACAGCTGTTTCACAGCAGTGTGGCCGAAATGAGTTATGTGGCAGGGGGACAAGGTGCTGAGAACAGGCAGGGCCAGCACTCTGTATGTACCAGCTGTACATACAAAACTCAAAAGACTTTAATGTCAGTAAGTCCTTCAAACTCATCTCACTCCAATTACTTGAAAGAGTTGCAAGTCTTCGAATGCCTGAATTTTTTGTGGTAGTTTATACCAATTTTTACTGTGCGTTTAGGTAGTTCCGATTAGTTATGCTGTGAAGGTTTTCTGGTTCTTTTTAACATCTGTAAGTCCTATTTTTAGTACCTCATTCTCCTCCCTCTAAGACTAGCTTCACCTCAGCCTCTTTCCTGTTCTTTTCAAAGTTGTTTTTTCATTTCTTGTGACTCCAGGGTTTGATGCTTTTTGCCTTATGGCAGGGCAGGCCTAATATTCTATACATTCCTGACTATTCCTGTCCTTTATATCTCACAGACATTAGATACCTATAGCTTCTCCAGAGCATTTATAACAAAAAAGATTGTTTAAAAACAGTAATTTCATTAGCAAGTGGAACAAAATATTCAAAAGAATGGGACTTGAAACACAGCTGGCTTGGAAGTGATGATTCTGTTTTCATGAAAACCTTTTGAGGACATAAAAATTATTTAATGCTGGAACAAATCCTCAGACTTTTGAAGGTTTAGTGTCTGTTTTTGGATTGAAAGGGTTGGGTTTACAAATGTGCTTATGACATGACAGTCGATGCAGCTTTGCTGGTTTTGGCTGGTATGGAGTCAAGTTCCTTCATAGTAGCTTGTATGGTGCTGGGTTTTGGATTTGTGACCAGAACAGTCTTGATAACACACTGATGTGTTAGCTTTTGAACAGTGCCAAGGACATCCCTGTGTCTCAGTCTGCCTGCCAGTGAGGAGGCTGGGGGTGCATAAAATGTTGGGAGGGGACTCAGCTGGAACAGCTGACCCCAGCTGACCAAAGGGATATCTCACACCATATGACGTAAAAGCTGGGAGAGAAAGGAAGAGGGCATGTTCAGTTACAGTGTTTGTGTTCCCAAGTGACCACTACACATGATGCAGCCCTGCTTTCCCGGAAACGCCGACTGATGGGGCAAAGTGAATGAATTCCTTATTTTGCTTTGCTGCTTTGCACAGCTTTTGCTTTACCTATTAAAAAGGCCTTGATCTCAATCCACAAGTTTTCTCACTTTCATCCTTCTGATTCTCTCGCTCATCCTGCTAAGAAGGGAGTGGGCGAGAGGCTGTGTTGTGCCTACCTGCTGTGGGGGTTAGCTCCTGATAATAACCTAAGGGGACTTGTTTTACAGTACATTGGTTTGATTTTTTCAGCACCTATTTAAAATGCTTTTTCCCACAACAGATGACTTGTAAGTTGTTTATTCTCTTTCGCTTTTCTGAAGCTTTTCCAGTTATTGTTGAGCAAAAGGAAATGGCAGCCAACACTTCTGTCCCTGGCTCTTGACAAGTGGCTGTAAAGTGATGGGGAAGTCTTGAAAAGCAGTTCCCCTTTCTGCCTGAGTTCACAGAAATGCCTCTTCGCATGAACTAATGTAATAATGCAGAAAAGGCAATCCTAGCAACAGGCTGAGGTAACATAAATTCCCACAGGACAATTATGTCAGTTAAAATACAACACTTGATATAGGGTAATTATATATAAGACAATGATATTCTAGAGTACCTGCTTCTAAATGCTTTGGATCAGCCATGCAGGCCATTGGGAAACCTCAGTGTTTCGAAGGAGAAACAGGTCTTAAGGCAGCTTAAGCTAAAGACTCAGAATGAAAAGGCAAACTGAATATATTCAGTTTATGCCATTTTAAGTTTCAGCGCTGGAGGCACTGAAGCAAGACTTTAGTGGAACAAAGATCTTCCTTATAGTGCAGAAGGCTCACCCTGGCAATTACAGTTTCTTTTTCATTGATTTTCTGTGACATCTGTGCATCTGTCTTACTATTTTACCATTACTCATACAAAGAACATTTTTTTCCTTAGTTCTTGGCATTTAAATAACCTTTCTCTATTTCTTTTACTGTTTATAGCTCTGCTTCTCAAGTTTAGCTAGATAATATGGTGATTTTCCTTTTTGGTTGGTTGATTGTTTTCCCCAGATCTATATGGCCTTTTAAGTATATAATCTGATAAGAGATGGCATGATATGTAAGAAAGCTACTCCCAGTATTTTATTTTGCACCTCTTAAATTACACACAAGCCTATTTTAATACTACTTCTTCACTTTGCTCTCCTCAAGCAGCCCTATAGAGACTGAATGGCAGAACTGCAGTTTGAGTAAACTGACATATTTACACTGACATCCAACGAACTCAGGTCCTTCTGTGTCTCAGTCTGAAGCAAAAAAATTTTCTATTTTCCTCCAGGTGTGGTTGAAAGCTGGTTACAATTCCAGTATTTGTGATAGTCACCAGAAGCAGATATGTCCTAAAAATTAATTGTTTTTTTGATTGGGATAAAAATTCTCCATGTTAGGAAAAAATATTTTTTCTCAGTTATACTTAGTACATTTTGCATATTTCAATTTATTTCAAACCAAAAATTAAGAAATACCAATATGATATATTTAATGTGTGCCATTTCCTTTATATGGTTAATGTGCTGTGTAAAGCTTATGGTTTTTATGTGAAAATTCTTCCTTGTGTCATAAAAGTCACTTTATGACTTGAACAGTCAGTTCAGCTGAGAATTGGACATACATACTTCAAACAACTTGTTTTACTTCTAATGATGCAGAAGTGTTTAAAACTTGACTCCTCACCAATTAACAGTTGCTACAAGTTTAAATGGGTACTGGGTACAGATCTGTGCCCTTAGATTGTATTTAATGAGCACTGAAATTCATATACACACACTCTGAGCAGGTGTAAATCTCAGTAGTTACACTTGAGTCAATAGAAGCGTGGAGATTTATATTCACTAGAGCTATGGCCCAAAATGTTTGCCCTGGAGAGATTGCTGTTTATTGACAGTGGCATAAAGCAGTGAGAATTAAGGGTGATCAGGACACATCTCTCCTATGAAAACACAGTCTGCTGAAGGAAAAAACGATGTGAGGAGAAGCTGATTTGGAACTGGACTGCTGACAAATGGTGAAAAGGCTGACATTAATTGAAATGAATTTAGAACTAGTACAAAATCTCTAAACTAGTACTGAGTCATTGAATAAGGAGATGAGATAAAACACGGATTGTACTGAACACTAAAGAGTACTAGAAAAGAGCAGAATTAGATATTGTGTGGCACACCAGTAACCCAAATGGCTGTATGCAACTGTGGAAGTGTGATGATTCCTTCAGGGGCACTCTGCTGGCTAGCATACAGAAAGGACCTGTTCCATAAGCATACTTTTCTGTCTTTTCTGTCTCTTCTCATATCATATGTCCACTAACATTAATGACTATTGGCCCAGCACTGGGAAGTTAACAAATCTGTTGTTCTGGATACTGTGAAAGGAAGAGAAATAGGGATAGTGATTTTTAATTATAATTGTTAGAAACATGTATCTGCCATTAAAGTGTTTGCTGATTATGAATTGCATCCAGGCTTTTAGAAAGTGTGTCTGTGCTTGTTTTATTTGGAGTTTTCTTTTGATAAATTTAGAGCACTTACTTTTCTACATTTTTTTAACACTTAACCTTCAAAGAAAACTCAGTATAAATAACACAAAGTGTTAATTTATTTGGTATAAAAATATAGATTAAATTCCCTTTAGACTCCTTGTAATGGTGCTTTAAAGGCTTATAAATGCTCATCATTTTATAAACTAAAATTTTATAAATTTCATAGAATCGTAGAATCAGAATGGTTTGGGTAGGAAGGGACCTTAAAGATCATCTAGTTCCACCCTGCCTGACATAAGCAGGGACACCTTCCACTAGACCACATTGATCAAAGACCCTGGACTTGAACACTGCCAGGGATAGGGCAGACACAACTCTGGGCAGCCTGTTCCAGTGCCTCACCACCCACATAGTGAAGAATTTCTTCCTAATATCTAATCTAAATCTACTCTCTTTCAGCTTAAAGCCATTCACTCTTGCCCTTTTACTACAAACTCTTATAAAAAGTCCCTCTCCAGCATTCTTGTTGGCTCCCTTTAGGTACTGGCAAGCTGCTCTAAGGTCTCTCCAGAGCTTTCTCTTCTCCAGGCTGAACAACGGCAGATCTCTCAGCCTGCCTTCATAGGAGAGCTGCTTCAGCCCTCTGGTCATCTTCATGGCCGTCCTCTGGACTTGCTTGAACATGTTCATGTCCTTCTTGTGTTGGGGGACTGAGAACTGAATGCAGTACTGCAGCTGGGGTCTCACAAAAGCTGTTCACATTTCTTTTGATGTAGCCCAGCATATGGTTGGCTTTTTGGGTTGCAAGCACACACTGCTGGCTCATGTTGAAATTCTTGTCAATCAGCACCCCCAAAGTCCTTCTCAAAGTTGCTCCTAATGAAGTCTCTGTCCAGACTCAGATTGCCCTAACCCAGGTGCAGGACCTTGCACTTCGCCTTGTGGAACTTCACAAGGGTTGCACTGGCCAGCCTCTCGAGCCTGTCAAGGTCCCTCTGGATGGCATCCCTTCCTTCCAGTGTCTTGACAGCACCACACATCTTGGTGTCGTTGTCAAACTTCCTGAGGGTGCACTCAATCCCACTGTCCATGTCACCAACAAAGATGTTGAACAGCGCCAGTCCCAATACCCACCCTTGAGGAACACCACTTGACACTAATCTCCATATAGACATTCAGCTGTTGACCACATTTTGAGTGTGACCATCCAGTCAATTCTGTATCCATGGAATTGAGTGGTCCATTTGTCGAATACATTTAGAGACAGGGACAGTGTAAAATGCCAGTGTCCAGGTGAATGACATCAGTAACTCTTTCCTTATCCACCAATGCCGTGACCCCATTGTAGAAGGCCACCAAAGCTGTCAGGCATGATTTGAACTTGGTTGGTGAAGCCATGTTGGCTGTCACCAATCACCACCTCCCTTTCCATGTGCCTTAGCATAATTGACAGGATGATCTGCTCCATGATCTTTTTGGGCACCAAGGTGGGACTGACCAGCCTGATGTTACCTGGGCCTTCCTTTTTTCCCTTTTTAAAAATAGGGGTTATATTTTTCCAGTCAGCAGAAACTGGGGAAAAAGGGAAACAGGTTTCCCTTTTTTCCAGTCAACAGAAACTTCACTGGACTGCCATGACTTCTCAAATATGACTGTTAATGGCTTGGCAACTTCACCTGCATGTTACCTCAGGACTCGCAGATGCATCTTGTAAGTTTCCATGGACTTGTGCACCTTTAGGTTCCTTGTATGATCTTGAACCTGATCTTGTCTTACAGCAGGCAGTTCTTCATTCTCCCAGTTCCTGCCTTTGCCTTCTGTGACTGGGGCAATATGGCTAAAGACCCGCGGGCTTGCTGGTGAAGACTGAGGCAAAGAAATCATTGAGTACCTTTGGCCTTCTCCATCTCCCAGGCGATCAGGTCTCTAGTTTCCTTCCAGAGGGGGACTACATTTTCCCTTGTCTTTCTTTTATACCCAATGTACTTACAGAATTTTCTCAATATGTTTTTATAAGAAAACATGTGAGTATCTTTTCTTATGTTTCTGAATCAAAAAATATTCTAATTTTCCATATTTATCTTTTTACTCATTCAGACTGGGGCAATATGGCTAGAGCTCTGGAGTCTTGCTGGTGAAGACTGAGGCAAAGAAATCATTGAGTACCTTTGGCCTTCTCCATCTCCCAGGCGATCAGGTCTCTAGTTTCCTTCCAGAGGGGGACTACATTTTCCCTTGTCTTTCTTTTATACCCAATGTACTTACAGAATTTTCTCAATATGTTTTTATAAGAAAACATGTGAGTATCTTTTCTTATGTTTCTGAATCAAAAAATATTCTAATTTTCCATATTTATCTTTTTACTCATTCAGAGGATGTTTTATTCATAAATAAGACTAATTTTCCTCTTTTGTCAGATACATTGTCTTTGCACAGACCTACACACTTTCAACTACAGATTATATCTTTACCATTTAACAACACCTCTTCACAGCATGCTAACAATTTTTCTTTACAGCCTTTCTTTATTGCCTTCTTTGTTAGATTTTGCTTTACTGATGTTTCATGTCAAAGGAGAAGCAGTAACTGTGCTGTACAGCCATTGTGTACTAATGATACCCTAAGAGCTTTGTTTTTGTAGCCATATGGGTTACGGGAGAATGAGTCAATGAAGGTAGCATGTTTTGACATAAAACCTCCAGATCTTTGTGAAATAACTGCACCTTTCCCACTGATTTAATTTATTCTCATTAACACATTGAACATCATCTAATAATTTTCTGGCATCATGAAAGCAAGGCAAGGTGTTACTGTAATGTTGATAATGATCACTGTATTTAAACGTAGTGTGTGTGGGACAGGGAATGTAGAGAATGTCTGCTATTGAAAATGTATTTTAACTTCTGGGATGTGTAAGCCGGTTCATTTATTCCTTGAATCATAGTCTGAAAATATCCACATTTAAATTTAAACTTGTGATTGTATCAACCTTACAGCTGTGCCTGCCTGTTTCTGATTAATTTGTTTTAGTAATAATCTACACCTGTGGATTTCATTCAAATGTGAAACAAAATTATTTCTGATACATTTAACATTTGAATATGGAACTTTCTCCTATCCAGACCTAGTGAGTTGATTGGAAGGTCTCATCCTAATGAATCCAGCTTTGTACTGTTTATTTACCCTAGGCAGCTAGAAAAAATGTTAAGAGAAAAGACTAGTTCAACATTTATTTGGATGAAAAAAAGTGCTGCACATAAGTGGAATTGCGTACCTGTATGATAAAAAAAATCTGGGGGGACTGATCGCAGCTCTTGAAATCACTGAAACAGAAGACCTCTGTTACTGCTAGCATTTTTTTTATAAACCTGGAGTGGTTGCAGGTAGTCTGTTTCCCTCTGAATAATTACTGGGCAGCTGAGAATATTACTACAATGCATTGCAAAATTTCCCTCCTTTGGTTGAGAGCAAAAATCAGATTAGTTATTGGTTGTAGTCACTGAAGGGTTTGTCATTTACTCATTACATTTTTCCCTATAAAAAAGGGATACAAATCTCCTGGTAAAGCCTGCAGATTAAGAATATGTTTTAAAAATCTGGCATTACCTTTTTTATGTTTAACCACCAATTTTTACTCATCTAAACTATGATATGAAGCAATATGCCAATGCTTTGTGTTTTCAACTGTATTTTAATGATCACTTCAATGGTTGGAAAAGCATTTGTAACATGAAACTAGGAAGTTTAGTAAAGACATTTTAGACTCTTTTTAAAAGCTTAAATCCTGCAGATGATCTTATTACACTGGCTATTGCAGCATAGCATTAGTTGAAGTATTTCTGTGCCTCCTTTCAGCATTCATTTGTACATGAACAGGGGGTTTGGAGTATTAAATGTTCAGTGTTAGACATTTAAGTTGTTATGGAATCCTAAACTCCATTATTTGTGGTGTGTGACAAACTGCCAGGCAACTTTTGTAGATTAGTCTTACAGTTCACATTTTTCTGACAGTTAATTAAAGAAATAAAATGTATTTGTTGTTGCATTTACCAGTTATTTTCATTTTCTTATTCAGTGTATTGCTAGATGGTGTCCAAAGCACCATATCAGACACTTTTTTCCCCACCTCGTATACTCTGCAACAGGTTGACTATGAATATCTTCACAGGTAATCTTCCAAATGTGCAGTCACTAACAGTTGTAGACATGGTGCTTAGAGACCTGGTTTAGAGCTGGACTTGACAGTGTTAGGTTTATGGTTGGACTGGATGATCTTAAGGGTCTTTTCCAACCTAGATGATTCACCTTTGGTTTTGAATAAATTAAACTCATGTTTCTCAACACTATATTTCCAACTTCCTTTTTCTAACAAGATTTGTATCTGCTGTAATGTTTAGTGGGTTACTGAGGGACAGTAATTTATTTTAGCTGGAAAAGCTGTGTGTATTAAACATCAGGAGACAATGCAGTAGAAAATAAGTGTGCAGCTTTAAAATATTTAGCCCAGTAACCACCTTTAATCCTGTGGAAAAACTTTCATTTTTTGTAAAATGATAAATAATATTTTTTTCCTGAGGAGGTTTTTTATTTTTTTGGTGTTTTTTTTTTTTTTTTTTTTTAAATAAATGAATTGCTTTTCCTCTTTGAGAACATACAGGATAATTTCCATTTATACAATCAACTGAAAATGCAAAAAAAAAGTCAAAAAAACCCCCAGACTGCAATTCATATTAGTCAGATAAATCTGTAGAGAAGCAAAAGATTCTAGTGTCTAGATTCTCTATAGCTGGAGGAAATGACAGTAAAAAATATTCTGTCACATTTAAGAGAATCTGTTCTGTTGAGCTGGTTTCAGCAGAGATTTTAAGTAGAGCCCACCCCATAAACTACCCAGTAATGCTTCCAATTTAATGTTATCTGAATTTGAATAGTTATAATCCATGAAATGGGATGCTTTGTTTTAGAAATGACAATGAGAGATATCACTGGAGCAAATCCTAATTTGTGAGGTGGAGTGTTACAGGATTCTACCCTTGGGACTAAAGATGTAACCAGTCACAACATATTAAATCCAGTGAGGAAAAAGGGAAAGACAGGCCAGAAAGGGAGGTGTTGGCATCAAATGGCTTTTTAGACTTCTAAACTGGAGGACTAAATTAAGAAGCTAGACTTCTATGCAAGTTAGCAGGCACAGTGAGCTTCCCTCAGGGCATTTCCAAGATGGACTCTGGTCCTGGTGTTTTCTGGTCCTCTGCACGGGAAAGTCTGATTTTGGCCACGGGCAACTGAAGAAGGATTTGATATGTGTGACTGGATTAAAGGACAGGGAAAGTCACAGCCCTGAAGCTTCCTGCAGGACAGGTTTGAATTTCGGAGTCACAGCTGAAAGCACTAAATGATTTACCCACCTGTCATGCAGGTATGAAATTTCAATAGCTTGTTAAGTACCTGGACTTATAAAATTATCTCTATCTCTATTGGCTTGGAATTTGTGTTTCTCAGCTTCTGCTTTCTGGATTTTCAGATTTCATGAGCCAGGGAAGGCAGGCTGGCAGGAAGGCAGGCAGGAAGTCAGGAAGGCAGGCAGGAAAAAAAGAAAGCAAGAAGGCAGGAAATCAGGAATGAAAAGGGAAAAAGAGGAGGGGAGGGAGCGAAAATGTGAGAGGAAGAGGGAGGAAGAGAAGAAGGGAAGGGAGAGGGAAGAAAAGGGAATGGAAAAGAGAGGAAATCAGTGCAAAGTACAAAGTCAGCGGCTTTGAGCAGCCCCAGTTATTGACTTCCTCGTAGAACTGTTTTTTTCTCAGACTTGGTCTTACGACACCGGACGTCCAAACAGCTTCTCCTGGATGGGCATTTAATAAGCTCCCGAAAGTGGAGCTTCTGTTACCGAGGATACACTGTTACACTGCCTCAGCTGTGAAGTTGTGTTTACCGGTTTAACACATCCTGTAGTGAACGATGCTAGCCACATGGGGGTGTGCAGACAAAGCGGTAGATTAAGAGTATGCTTAAAAACGTAAACCACTAGTTATATTACAAGGTTTGAGATTTAATTTCTGACTCCTGTTCATTCCCTGCTGGAGCTGGACACCAGTGGGACAGTTTGTTTATGACCTCCTGGTCTGCCTAATGAAGTTGTCTGTCAGCCAGGTGAAGATTGGCTGCTGTGTGCCAGGCGAAATGTCTCAAGTCCTCAGTCGTCATCTGCGGAGCAGAGAGACACCCATGTATAGCACCAGCAGTTTCTAGACCCCATGACAAATGAGAGTTTCTGCCAGGGTGTTGAAGCTTCTGAGTTTATAAGGACAGCTGGCTAATAAAATTTCAAATGGAGCTGTGGTGGAGAGAGATGCTGTCTTGCTGTTGTGGCAGCAGTGGTTTAGAGGAGGGCTGTAGCCAAGCTACATGTCTTGTTTTACTCATTCATTTCACAGGTGCCTTCTAAATAGCTCTTACTTTACCGGTAGGCACAGGTTGTTTAATACTGAGGTGTAAGTGAAAACATTTTGTAATTCAGGTGATGCACTGGGTGCAGATGAAATAGAACTGTAAATTCAAAGGTCACTGTTCATGTTGAGCAAAAAGAGACCTGATGGTGCCAGTGTAAGTTCCTCATGTAAAATGGATTTAGAATGTTGCTTAGTTCAGTGTTTGAGTAAACCTGCAAACACCTTCTGTTCCAAATAAAGTACTTACTGCCTCATGGGCTTCCTCAACTGTCAGTGGCAAAGCTAACACATATAAAGTTCCCTTCGTTAAAGCACTGAGATAGTATGCATGTAACAGAATAATGTAATATGTAGCATCTTATTTAATCTTCTATTGTCCCCTTCTTCCATTAGTAAACTTATCTTTTGAGAAAAAGCAGGCAGATTTCAGAGCATACATCAGTTTCTGCAATCTGAGAGTCCTTTGTCATCAGTATTTGGAACACAAGCAAGCTTGAAATGTATTGTGCAGTGTAAATTCTAAAATGTAATGATTTCAAGGGTCAAGAAACTCAGAATGGCCTTATCAAAACATTGCTTGCAAAGCCTGGTTCAGAGCTGTTGTCAGAGCATCCAGAGTGAAATGTTTTGTTGTGATATAAAATGGGCTCAGTATGCTGACAATGTCTGATGAAAATCAGACCATTCCCAGGAAACAGCTTGATTCTTAGAAAACTGATTTTTCTGATACAGCAGGTTCCATGAAGTCTTTTAGCCAGTCTGGCAGGAAGGGTGTGGTGACAGTTTGCATTCCCTGTGCTTGTTGAACCTCATTGTATACTCCTTGGTTGATATCCCCATTCCCATTAGCATCAAGGTATTATATTGACTACGATTTTGCAAAATGCACTTCAGTTCAGAAAGGATCCTATAAGATGTATCTGTAGCTTCTACCTGTGCTTTTAAATAGAAGCAGAACGAAAAATAATAGTAAAAAATTGTTTAATATCTGTAAGTTTTGTTTTCACTAAAGATCCTAGTTTCCCAGGATATTTAAGCACTTGGTGGCAACACCATATTTTGAACGTCATAGATGCCAAGCCTCTCTGAAAATATGGCCTTTTGGATCACACTGGAAGTTCTGAACAAACTGCATATCCAGAGCTGTGAAGTAGCCAGCATACAGGTGCTGCTATTTTCTTTGCTGTGATTCACCCTTCTGGAGCTGCTTACCTGTCTTCACTGACTACCTAGTAAAGTACAGTTTCCTTGCCAGAAGCACCTCCTTTGGGTGGACTGCTGCCAGAATGGCTGGATTAGGTTATGGCTGGATCATGACCTAATCTGTTTGTCTTGGAAAATTACTCCTACCATGAGTTGGAAACACCTTTTTGTTGATGCCAAGCTTTCTAAATCCTCTGTGTTTCTTTATAAGCTATTTGCATTGATATGTAGAAGTGAACGTTTACAGCTTTCCTAGATGACTTTCACTGGGGTTCTGTGAAATCTAACCTCTTCTGCAGAGCTGCTAGTATTCTAAGATTTGGGACTGAGTATTCTAGTTCCTGACTGCACATATGAAGTATTAGAGGTACCATTTTTGTTGTACATTTAGCTGTGTTGCTACAGCTGTTTGAACTCATAATGATTGATCAAAGAACAAATGAGAAGAAAATATTCACTAATATATATGTTATATCTTGAAAGTTTTCTTGCTAATAAAATATGACTTAGCAAAACACCCTATTAAAGGTTCTCAATTAGTCTGACTTGGTAATGGAGATTTGCATTGCTCCAAGAATTCCTTGTCCTCCATTAGGCAGCTGTGAGTCATCCTGTTCAAGTACAACACAATAATGAGTCTGGAATATTTGTCTGATATAGATAACTAATATGAGGTAATGTTAAATTGTTTATGGAGAAAATTCATGGAGCTTTCATATGGCTGTTAATGGCATGTGAGGTATTACGTAACTGTGGTCATACTTGTCTTATAGCTGTTACAGTTTCTGTTGTTGTCAAGCCTGAACATAAGAATTTTAGTGCCAGTGGTTTCACAGGCAAAAATATCTTATTTGGGGTGTGTACAAATGTTTATCTCATGTGGAGTGAAATATGTAAAAGCAGGGAGTATTTGCTAACTCCATTTCATAGCAGTGGGGTTAGATAGTGTTATGAGGACTTTACATAGCATTAACAAACAGTATTTGCTGTTGAAAATAAATTATTTCCTTCATCATTTTGTCAGTTTTAGTGAGTGTATATTACACTTATATACCAAGCAGGAAACTGAAGGATTAAAAAGATTAAGGAAGAATTGTTGTTACTTTATGGAAGTACATAGCTGTGGGGAATTTCTCCTCCCACACCAGGCTTTTTAAAGAGGACATACTCCCTGAAACTCCAGATTTTGTTAAAAAGGCACTGAAACTATCCTTCATAGCTTACATGCCTGACACACTATATAGTGTTGCAAGCCAAGGCTTTGCTTAAAAAGAAATATGTGTTCATTTGGTGTATACTCACATGGTGAGACTGTGCCAGAATGAGCACTGCTTGCCAAAACATAAAGTGTACAAACAGAAGACTGAGTGAAATTCATCAATAGAAAAGCATTTATTTGTTGGTGGTGAGGTGAATGGGAAGCTGTAGTTTATAGTGAGGTTAAGGTAAGACTACGCTATTCTGTGACTATTCTGCAGGTGAGGAACAGCCAGTGGTGGGCCTCCAAGTCAGAAGTTGGCTGGGGCCTCAGGGCTGCTCAGCTGCATGGGAGGTGGAGAAACAGACATGAGCTGAGCCTTCAAAAAATTTCCTGTGAAAACATGGAACAGTGGAGGTAGTTTAGCTTCCCGGACAGTGAGAGATCTTTGGTACAAATGGTCATTTCTGGTGGCAACTGAAATGAGAAAATGTAGAGTTACTGCTTGATTTATGGAGCAGGACATACCAAAATTGTTCTGCTTTGACAGCTTCACCTAGTCATTGCCAATAGGGCCAAAATCCTAAACTGCAGTAAATCAGTCTGCCAGCTTCGAAGTCTCTGGTCCTCAGTATTTTAATAAGTGAGAAAAGATCCTGAGAGAGAAATATTGTCATATTTTTTTTCTGAGTGATGGTCAAACTTGGACGAGCAAATGTAAGCTGAGGTAAAGTCTGGAACAGAAGATACTTCAAAAATCCATGAGAGAATTACATGTCCTGAAAAAATGGTGTAGGACTAAAACCATGTACAGCAAAAACCTTTGATCTAACTGTAAAGTGAAAGGTGACCAAATCAAATCAGTGGCTTTTATTTTATGCTTTTGTTGGTCAGTGGAGGTCAAACTACATTAAGATTTATCAAATATGAGCAAAAGTGTTGAGGCTTGCCTCATGAAAGCTCAGTTTCTGAAAATTACTTGCTTCAAACTTTATTGCTGTAAGGTGTTGGAGGTTAAATAACTAATCAGTTGGAAGGAAACATGCAAGTGAGTTTATTACAGAAAGATCGGTATAAGTTGTTTTAAAATACTCACTTACTTGTAATCTAACTCTGTGTTGGATGCCAAATTATTAGAAAAGGCATGTACCTGGAAGCTGTAAATTTCTTGTCCAATTTTAACTGTCTAAAGTGTATGTGGCCTACGGAGACTTGTATCTGGTTTCTTTGCTTTCAGAGATCATTTCAATTCAACAGTACTGCATAGTTGTATATGATAATGAAGGATCATTGTTTCAATGCATTTAGGCATTAGCAAAGACCAAGGAGCACAGAGTCTATGGGGTTGATCAGACAAGTCACGTTTGCATTAGGCACTAGGTTAACCCAAAACTTTTCAAACTGGGAATAGCAGACCAGTGAATTCCTGAATCTGTTATACACAACACTAAAGACTCTTTTAAACCATGTGTGTGATCAGAAACCCAAGAGAATGCTGCGATCCCCAAAGGAGACTTTCAAAGACATAAATAATAGCCAGTTCCCATTAATGTTAAGTCTCTTTACTTTTTAAAGAACAGACCTCTGTGCTCACAGCTTGTCACAAAGGAGTTTGCCATGGTGCTGTGTCCTGGGGCCACTAAAGAAACTGTTGCTGTTGGAGAGGAAGCGTCCCTTTCTGGGTATGGCCATCAGAGAAGGTTCGTTACTCCCCATTGCCAGCAGTGTTTCCTAAAATGCAACATTTTTTTTAATACTTTCCCTAAAAGCCCTGTCACAAACTTAATTCATATTCCCCTTGCCATTTTCCTCATTTCTAAGCCTTTCTAGAAACCATCTCCTCATTTCTGCATTCTACATCTCAGA
>NW_009913999.1:86566-93211 GCF_000696875.1 Nestor notabilis
CCCGATCTAGGCAATCCTCTCCTTTTTTTTTTTGCAAATCATTTTGGCTTATTTTTCCTTTTAGTCAGCATTATATTTATGCCAGTTTGGTCTGAGTAACAAGAACAAAACCTGTTGGATAGGTCACAAGCTTACTGTTACAACAATTCCCCTCTACAGTAGATTTGCTGGTTTGTTTTTTCTCTCGGTCTTTAATCAGAAATTGTTTTTCTGCATGTAAGGTTGCTTGAGAGCTCTGCTATGAAGAAAGAAATCAATTGACAAGTCAGAAAAGAAACATGATTTTCAAGTATATTTAAATATCAAATTATGTCTTCCCATATAATATAAATTGTTAATAATGTCCTGTTAACATTAACAGGTTACCTACTTATAGAATCACAGAATCTTAGAATAGTTTGAGTTGGAAGGGACCTTAAAGCTCATCTAGTTCCAACCCCCTGCCATGGCAGGGACACCTTCCACTAGACCAGATTTTTCAAAGTCCTGTCCAACCTGGCCTTGAACACTGCCAAGGATGGGGCATCCACAGCTTCTCTGGGCAACCTGTGCCAGTGACTCATCACCCTCACAATAAAGTTTTTTTTCCTAATATCTAATCTAAACCTCCCCTCTTTCAGTTTAAAGCCATTTTCCCTTGTTCTATCCCTACATGCCCTTGCAAAAACTCCATCTCCAGGTTTCTTGCAGGCCCTCTTTAGGCACTTGAAGGCTGCTATTAGGTCTCCCTGGGCCTAATAGCATTCAACCTGATTGGCTTAAATTTAGAATTTTCTGCTTTTGCTAGAAGTCTGTATAGACTTGGTTCTTTTTCTGAAAGGTCCTGTACCCGCTCTAAAATACTTGTATTGCTGTTGCTCTCCCTTCCCACAAGGGGGAGGGTTTCTCTTCAGATTACTGTTTTGCTTATTTTGATATCTTTTGTCTTCCCACTTCACTTCTTGTGTAATTTTACCCACTGTTGCCTTTTGGATGATCACATTACTCACATCCTTATTGAAAACTGTGCCTGGCTCACCATATTACAAAAATCATATATGCTATTGTTATACAGTTTTAGTACACCTATATTCAAGTTCAAGGCAAGATTATACTAATTTTATCCTGATTAGCCCATCTGTGATTTGTAGATGACACAGTCCTCTGGTTTTGCTAGAGTATTGGAACACCTGTGAACATCCTTCCTCACAGAGTTGGACGGCTGCAGTTAGAGTGTAAATATAACTTCAGAATCCAGAAGTTCTTTCCTGGGTAACTTCAAGAGTGAGAACAGTTGTGGAACTAACTCTGTGGTCTGAAGGAACAAGAATGACTCTAGTGAAATTCTTGTTAGAGTTGTGGTACTCTTTAGCTGGGTGGCTGTATTTAGCAAAAATGAAAAATATCAGTTACTTGAACTATATAAAAGAGCTGTTGCCAATTTTGTGTAGACAATTATTAAAAATTAATGTTTTGAACACCTACAAGTACATTTTAAAGTTGATATTTTTATACTGGGTTTTGGAACTGAATTTTCCAACATCTATAGCTCTCAGAGCTTTTTCCTCTCATTTTTATGCCTGACTACCAAGCTGAATATTATTTGCAAGGCCTGGCTAGTGGAGATGGCAAAATTTAAGCCAATACATTGCAACTGATCTGCTCCTTTAGCAGACAATTTCTGCTACATTAAATATGACCAAGAGTGTGCTAAATGAAGTGCCAAAGACAGTAAGCACACTATCAGCTCGTGTTTTATTTAATAGAGGATTAAATATTTGTATAAAATAAGCTTTCTAGAACTGAAGATCATTTATATATGTTGCTTTTATAAGGATTTTTTTTGTTAAAGAAAAAGCCACCCAAGGCAACCAAAGTGCAACCCAAAATATGTGCAGTACATTGAGTTCTGCAATAAGGAATGACCCTTTTTGTCCTCTGTTATTTCCAAAAGATAGCAACATTTTGAATGGGAGAATCAAGTCAATGAGTTAATTAGTTTGCTATCTATTTCTGTTCTGTGTAACCAAAAATATTCAGGATGACTGAAAAATTAGATGAAAGTTGCACTGTGCAGATTGATAGGTTTTCTTTGCATATGTGTATGTGTGCATGCACTATAAATAGGCCTGTGCCACTTTAACTTCTCACTAGGGAATAAAGTTTCATCGTTTTATACAAGTCAATGAACACTGCACAAAGTGATGGTTACATACTATGACACGGTGTCTTGTTTGTGTTTCCCTCAGCAATATTTTTTGTCACACTGGTATTTTAGGATCATATTTACTTTGAAGCTGAAACTGCCATAACACATATGAAATTCTGCAGTCTTCCACAAATGATTGCTATGTTAATGAGAAATGGATGCCAGATTGTCATTCTGAATTGGCCATTTCACTGTTACGACTCAACTGTTAATCAGAAGATTTGGCACTATAGAGAAGTCCTTCCTGCATGAAAGGGGCTGTTTTGAGGTCTGTGTGTCATAGAGGACATGGCCAGCCTCAAAGAAACCTGGATCCCAGTTCCTGCAAGAACTGGGATAACAGTTTCTGCAGCAGGTCTGCCATTGGCTGACTTCTTGCTTAATGTTATCCGTAATTTCTCTGAGTCATGTATGGTGCACTGGGCAAGAGGTGTCTGCAGCCTGTGAAAGTCCAGCCAGAAGAAAACTGCATGTAGTTTCCTACAGGAATGATGTGGCATAAATCAAAAAATAGGTGAACAAGACAAGAGGCAAAGTCAGGCTGTCTGTGAGAACACATACCTCACCTTGCCGTGTCAGGGCTGAGCTTGTTTTTGTGATTTACACAGGTGAAGTTACAGCCTTGACTAGGAAAAGAGGGAGCGGTCAATGTAATTGTCAGCATTTCTTTCATGAGCTGTGAGAAACATTCCTTAGCTGCTTTGAGACACAAAACCCT
Organism: Nestor notabilis; assembly: GCF_000696875.1. Taxonomy (NCBI): domain Eukaryota; kingdom Metazoa; phylum Chordata; class Aves; order Psittaciformes; family Psittacidae; genus Nestor; species Nestor notabilis. Next base: position 89,473 of record NW_009913999.1, read on the forward strand.
GCAACTTGTCTGAGCCACTGGTCCTTTTCAGAAGATACCAAGGCTGTGCTGTTCAAAACCCTCTCCTCCTCCAGATTTTTTGAGCACTCCGATGCAATGGAAATCTTTCACCTGCTCTCCCCCTCTACCAGGGCAACATCTGTGTTTTTCTAAAAAGCACTGAGTTCTGTGATAAGTCAAAAGTGCCATCAATAGGGAAACAGAGTAATCTTCCATACAGTATTTACAACATGCAGCTTCCCAATGTCATAAAATCATAGAATCATAGAACAGTTAGGGTTGGAAAGGACCTTAAGATCATCTAGTTCCAACCACCAAGGTTCCTCAAAGGTTATTGATTTTTAAAGAAAACTCTACTATAAAATACTGGTTTTTACATGGAAATTATTTGCTTATTGGTAATGATGTGCAAGCATATAAAAGGCAGTGGTTTTGACTTCTAAATTATCCTGATAAGCATCTTTACTGACACCATGCTTTTTTCCCCATATGTGAAAGGATGGTGGTACTCTCTCTGGAAGTCTGCCCTGGTTCCTAAGACGGGCTGTTTTCTGTCCACATTAGTCTGCATGTCTGGCTGTATGTACATCAATGTACATGTTATGCAGGTGTGTTTCTATATGTGTAGCTACTGGGAATGCATGCTCAGCCTCACTACCCGTTGGACCTGGGGCTTGAAGAAGTGGCAGACTTGCCTGTGTTAGGCTGCCAGATGCATTAACTCCTAATATGCACCTTTTGCACTTTTAATTTACAGACATTTCTCTCTCAGCTCTTTTATCAGTTAACTTTCCAGTCATTTTCACATTTGGTAAACCGTTTCAGTGCCTGACCTCTGCCCTTGTAGACTAATGGTCTGAAATGACATTACTACCTTAACTGCCATGCTTCACTCACCAAATCTTACTTTATTTCCCCTTTGCATATATTTGTGTGCAAGGTTTTGATTAAGTTTTGCTCCTCAACATGATTTTCTCCCTAAAAGAGTGCATGCTGCTGCTTAAATAGTGGTCTTGTGTAGTCTTTTGTGGAATCAATGTGAATTATTGAAAGGCTAAGTTGCATCTAAAGTGAGAACTTGCTTAGTGTGAACAAATACATGGGAGGCTTTTTGGTTCATTGAGTCACAACATGTTGTGTTGGTGGCTCATTGAGTGCCCAGAAGAGAAAATCCTCTCATGATACTGCTGACTCTAGTACTAGTTTTGGTAATGATAGTCAGAGTTTAGCAGTATCTGCTAATATGTTCTGTGGGGTGTATAAGTCAGGCCTTTTTAATAGCAGCTCTTGAGTATCATTCCAGATAAAACGGCTCTAGTTATTGCTTTGCAATAATTTCCTCATCATCATTTCCTTTGATTTTTGCCTTCAATTTTATAACCTTTCTCAAGGTTTTCCTAACCCAGCTTATCCAGTCCTATGTATTCTGCTATTTTAAAAGTGTTCAATTTAATTGGCTCTTTTTGGAGGACTGAAGATTTTTTTGCTTTAATTTCTTTCATGTTTACTTGAAAACATATTAGAAAAACATCACGTTTGAATCACTTTTCATTTGTCTCTCTTCTATGTGCATTGGTTAGCTCCTAATATTTTTATGTGCTTACAGTTTTATTTCTTGATTCCAATAACATTTCTTGACTTCGGCTTATGTGATCTCTGACTTAAGTTCTCCAGCTTTTCTCTGTTAAAAGGACTGACACTGATTATTCCTGATCATGAATGAAATTTGTGCTATGTCCCCATGAATGTTTTTTAATTCACACAGTCTCAGTGCTTCCAAACAATCACTTTGCTCTTGGCATATCTTTTTTCAAAAACAACCTGCAGTGGGTTGATCTGTTCTCCATAGATTCATCACTGAGGTTGAAACACTACAAATCAGTGTCTCCTGGCTAATTTGCTGTGTGACATGCTTTAAGGTTAGGGTCAGTTTAAAAGCCTTCATTCTTTTGGCTGGCTCACTGGAAAACTTTTACAAACTATGTAACTATACTTTGCACAGATTAGGAGTTTGTAGGGTAGGACAGTCCTTTGCACCTGTGGTTAGTATCTTCTGGTGCTAGCCAATGGTTTTGACTGGATTACTTTGATGCTTTTGCATCAGTCACTAGTAAATGTCTGTAAAGCAACAATCATAGGTGTGCAGAATAGCCCGCTGAAATGCGTAGTGGGGATAAAATAATAAGATGAATTAAACTCTTACTTCTGTTACTCTCTCAAGTCATAATGGTGATTGAGACTTTTGACCTGTGCTAATAAAATCCTATTTTATCTGAGAAGAAGTCTAAGGATCTGCTGCAATAATCACTGAAATTAATGGAAAAAAATTTAGAGTGTACAACCTTTGGGGAATGCAGTGCAATTTTAGTCGGGTTTGAATGGAGCCAGATGCAAGGAATCAATGGTGGATTCAATTCCTTGATGTGGTGCCACATGGCAAACAAGTGATTAGTAGCTGATTCCAGTGGTGTGAATGCTCTACTTCAAGTAATTTATGAAAAGATATTGTGGGGTAAATACTTGAATTCATAGTGCAATTTATAAATGTCTTAGAAGAGAATTTTTTTTTCATAGGTAATGTTAACTAAAAATGTAAAGCAGAGATGGCTGCTGAATGATCAAAATCTTCCATTCCTATAGCTTCAGATTCTTATTGCACTTACATCCTATTGACTTTGTAACCTTTTAATGTTTTCCTGGTATTTAGTGAGAAGTAGCCACTCTTAAAGAGCTACTTGAAGCTAACACCTTGTTTTCAACTACGTTGTTTATTACTTTCTCTTCCAAGGTTATTTGGCAGTCATATTGGCAAAGTATCTAGAGATTTTAAGAATTCATTGCCAAAGAAAATTCAGGAAAGAGGATCTTCTTCTCTGCTTACTCAAGACAGTGGTGATCTGAGAGTTCACTGTGGAAGAAATTACTTTCTTTCATGCTGGCGTGATCTGAGTCTTTTTGTAGCCTCTAGCTTGTTGAAAAAAAGACAAGAGTCATATCCTAAGAGGAATGGAGGGATAGAATGACTTAGAAATAAATTTTTGAGCTCGGATGAGAAAATTAAATACATTTTGTTGGAGCTATAAAAGATTACCTTAAAATATAGAAACTGATAAAGAGGGAAAGCAAGTATTAATTTGCTCTGATTACATAGTGCCAGATCCCTTGGAGTGCCTGACAAATTTATCAGAGAGCATTGACTGGAAATTCATTAGAATTTTAGATTTTGTTTTAAGTACAAAAGTTGTCCACTTCTGGTAGGTCTCCAGAGGCCTTTTGTGTATGTTTGCTGTAAATAAGCGTGGAACAATCTCTAACCAAGCATGCTAGAAATTGCTGCCTCTTCCATGATCTTTTGAAGGGCATTTCTAAAGACCACTTAAATTGCAGCAGCAGTCACCTCTACAGAGTCGAGACATACATTCCTCCAGGCTTGGAAATGCCAATTTCACAAACCAAGGCAATGAAGCAGGACTTTTTCTCACTGTGATAGCTTATGCTCCTTATTGTAATGACGTTTAGAAACTACAGGGAACAACTGGTCTTCCTCTGGTCTCTGCTTTCTTCTCTGTTTGTTCCAAGTGTTATTTGTCATGCTCCTTTCTGACTTTTTGAAAGTTTGTCAGCTTATCTATTATTATTTACTTAGCTGATCTAAAGATCTTCCCAGACCATCCTTGTTCTAAAATATCTGGTTTAAGGATTTATTTTGCAAAATCATAGAATCATAGAACAGTTAGGG
>NW_009914000.1:0-7877 GCF_000696875.1 Nestor notabilis
ACTGCTGTAGCTGAACCCAGGACAATTCTGTATAATGTTGTGAGTTCTCATCACTGTTTTACAAATCTCGTAATATTTCTTACTTTATAACCCTCATCTCTTCAAGTCAGGACAATGCAGACTGATTTCACATCTCATTTAGTTAATTTTACCTTAAAGGCACCAAAAAATTGTAAACACAACATCACATGAGATAATAGCACTATGCAGAAGAAATTCCTATATGATCTCAGTGGGATTAAGGAATAGTTTTACAGTTTTCAGCAGATGATGAATTGTGAATTAATTATTTGTAAATAACTTTAGGTATCAGTATGAAACTCATATTTTTTTAATTTGCTAAGAGGTTAAAGAATAATTTAAAGAACACAGACCTTGAAGGAGGAATCCTTTAATGAACTTTGTAGAAATAAATAAGCTTTTTATAGGAAAGGATTAAAAAAATAAAGCCTAGATGTTTTTTTCTCTCTGAGAGACAGAAGAAACTGATATAAAAAGCAGAAATGCCTTGGAAAATGTTAAGTAGTACATACATTTTCTTAAAAGTCAACGAATGGCACAGATTGATTATACATAACCTTAATTTGGAAGCTTTGAGTACAAGCACTACATTACAGTCTTTAAACTACACAGTCACAAACTTGTACAACAGCCTGCCTTAGTCAGTCAGTGCTTAGGACAGAACAGTGTTCAGTGAAGTAGCTGCCAGATATTGCCTGTTACCAGTTTCAACTGTGCTCCCCTTTGTCTGTGTGGTACCCTCTGACACTCACATTATGCAGTGAAAACTGTAATTCAGGTTACTCTGTCAATGGAGGGCAAATCCTGTGATGCAAAATTTTTTCTGTGCTGAGTGAATAAGATAGATAGTGCCTTCTGGGAGCCATGGAACTATCAAAACATCACTGGATGCACAATCTGACCTTGCAAGGCAGGGCACCCAAACTTCAAAATCCTTGAAATAATGTAGTTCCATAATGCATCATAATCCTGAAATGATTCAATATATGACAGTTTATCTGTGAAAATCTTCCATCTTTAAACTTTATGTCCTAGAAACAAAAATTCATTTTAATGTGTTCACAAAGAAAACATTTTGATGTCTTTGTAGTTCTAAATATAATCCACCTTTTCTTCCCGTTCTCAGCATCAGTGCATATAAAGTTATCACCAATTATCACCAGCCACTAGACAGAGATGTCCATCCTTTCAAGGAGCTTTCAGACAGATAAAGTTTGAGAGGAAGAAAACAGTGTTATCTTCAAATTGCAGTCTGGGAACTAAGGCACAAAAAGATTAAGTGGCTTGAATAAGTTTATTCAGGAATAGTTCAACAGACTCAGAAACTGAACTTGAAGTACAAGGCTTTTCTTGCAACCATCTGATCTTTTGGAAGTATTGCAAGGTTTGTAGCAATATTCCTTTTGTATCTTGTTAAAAGTTTTTTTAGAACAGTTCCCACTTTCTGAGCTCTGTTCCTCAAAAGTGTGTTTTGTTCTTAATTTTAGGAACTGAAAACAATGAAACCAATCATATGAATAAAACTACAAGAAGTATGTATAAAAATTTTCAACATTTCTGTTTACACAATGAAAGGTTATGTGGTAAGTATTTTCTGTTTGCTCAGGGATGAAAAATAAGACCTTCTGTAACTGCCATTTTTACAAACTGCTTTAGATCAGCATATGTCCCATATCTCCATTGAATGTTTCAGTATTCTAAACAAATCCACATCTTATGTAAATGGAAATCAAGAAGAAGGAGTGATATTTTCATTTTGGGTCATTGGATCAAGACATCTGTGGATCTGAACATATTTTTTGCAAGACATCTGTAGCACTGCTGTCTTAGAATGGTCCCTTCTGGAAAGAGAGGAATTCCTTCACCTGTAGGACCAAGTGTTGATGCATCTTCCTTTAAAATCGGCATCAAGGGAATACTCTCCTTTCCTAAACACCAGTTTGTATGCAGATAGTGAATTGATTGCAGCTACTACATCCTCTCTGCCATGCATAAGCCCAAAGAAAGGAGCTGAGCTGACCTGAAAGAAGTATTCCTTTACTGTCTTATTGCAATGATACAAGATCCTCACTTATCTGTTTTTCTTGGTTTTATGCAGTTTTAGAAACGCACTGTTGAAGTTGCAACACATGCTCAGAGGGAAAAAAGGGTTTAATGAATATTAAAAGCATGTAATTAATTTTTCTTCTATGTTATTCTGTTATTCCCAAGAAGGCTTTGTGGAACATCTGTGTAAATTCTGCATAATAGCTTTATGAGCTGAACTTACCATTTATATAGCAGGAAAGAGGCACCTTCTTTTTTATTAGCCTGTGAGGATTCAGCTTGTGTTTCAGAGTGGACAGATACAAATTCTGGAGTATTTCTAGAAATGTTTTGTTTTCCTCTCAAACCAGGCATCTTCCTTAGAAGGTGAAAGTCTTGGGGTAAATGATTGTATTAATCTTTAAATTATACCAATGTTGAAGTGAGAAAATCAAAGCTGACTTTTACTCCTTGTTGAAAAGATCGCATATTACTCAGAAAACTAGATTTAAATTTAGCATAGGACTGTTAGACAAATAAAGAATGTTATAAGGCAAAGAATTACCCTTGTTCCAAAAGAATCTTTTATTCATTTTATTTATCAGCTTCTCACTAAAGATCAAGATGGGACTACTTCTGATCATTTTTTCAACCTTACATATAAATTTCACAAGTCAGCTTTGCTCCTAAAAAGTAATAGATTTTTTTTTCTACAAGCTATTTAATGTTAACACAGCATTTGGTTATTTGTATGTTCCCACAAAACCATTTTTATAGAAGACATTATTCTGTTATCATCCCTTCAAAAGGTGCAAAGCTAGTACACTGTAAATCCCCCTTGAGGGCCCAGGTCCAGGCTGCCTGGAAGCATTGTATTGGATCTTTTCTTCTCCCTGGGAACCTGAGACAGACATATGGTATGTACCAGCATACTGTGACAAAGAAATGAAACCTCTCTCTCATCAAAGTGCACGTCAAATTTGAGTGGAGTGTGCTTCCTGGAAAATAGGCTAAGCATAACAGAAGCCCATTTATCTTCCTTTTGATCATGACTGCAGCTGGGATCTATGTCTATTACCACAATGCCTTAGCCACTGTGAGGCTCTGCTAATAGTGTAACTCCTATCATGTCCCAAATGACAGCATATGGCACTCTGAATAGTTGTGGTGTCACACTGTCAAAGTCCTCCACATCCAAAGTACTAGAAATCTGTCCAGTCACAGCTGCAAAGGGATGATTTCTACAGTTTGTTTCTAAGTCACAGCCTAAGTTCCACTTCTCATCTGCAATGAGAAGACTCTTTCAGTCTTTGGTGTTTGCTTTTTCACTCTCATAAATACAAATGAGTTCCAATTTTGAAACTTTAGAAATTTTAAAACTGGCACCAGCTTTAGTAACTTGTGATTGTGAGAGAAAGTAGGAAGGGAAAACAATATGGCTTCACCTGTGGAGCAGTAACTCTACACACATCTTCCTATCTTCTCAGCTTTTTCTTATTTATAGAGCATAAACATAGTTTTATATTTAAATAATGGACAACATAAGCATTAATTCTCACCAAAGTATTTCCTCTCTTTTTTTAAGAATATTAAGACAAAGTTCAAAGGCTGCTTAGATTAGGTAACCAAACTATAACAAAACACATACCTACGGGCTTTCTATATACAAGTACTAAACAACTAAGAAATCCCTGATTCCCACAGCACTGGGGAACAGCATGTAGTTGTGTTTATGTTATTTTCAGCTGGTGACAGTGGTTATGCAAGGTGTTGTGCCAAAAATGAAACTCAAAAACTCTCAAGGCAGGGGGCATGTTGCCAACTACATAACATGGGGTCTTTGCGAACACCATGCACAGATCCTATTCCTGTGCTGGGTCAGATCGTAAATAAAGCTTATATGCAGCTGTGTGTATCTACCCACACACAAATCCCAAATTCCCTTGACAACATTTTGGTAATGTGATAAGACTTGAAAAGTCAGAAACAGGCATCCTTTGAGGATATAGCTGGAGCACTGTAAGAAGTTACAATTTTCCCATGTTTGATACTGTATCTTACCTTCCTGCAGAAAGTTATCATCTTCAGACAAGAGCCATTCCTTCTCATTCATCCCAGTGCAAAGTCAGCCATGTAAATCTAAATTATTTCTGGGCAATATTGAGTCTTTACATCAAAGCACTGTTATGGTCTTCTGCCATGTTCAGCTGGAACAAGACTCTACAGAAGAGGAGCTAGAGGAGTGATGACATTGGAAACTATTTCAGCTGCTTATGGGCTAATTTTATGATCACCTATTTTAAATAGGAATAAATAGTATTTTCACTCAAAGCCAGTTGTTGACTTCCTCTACAGACTGAAAACCAACCTCAGGGAGAAGTGGAGGCAGAACAGATGGAGTGCTGCTGGAAAAAAAAGTGGCAACTCTGGTCAAACTCAAATGGAGATATCTTTTTTTGGAAGCTCCCTTCCAGAAATTTACTTTTCAACATCTGCAGGAAGAGGCAGGGTAGAACTGTGAGAATAGCACAGCTCTAAAGGTCAGTGTCTAGACTCTGAAAAAAGGAATCTACTGAAATCCTAGGATATGATTTACCCAACCAAATTGTTTAAATTACCATTGGCCACTTAGAAGCACCAAAGGAGCATGTCAGCGATCATATCTGTCTCACTGTCCTAAAAACAAAAGCATTGATTCACACAGTAACTCATAGTCCAGATGCAGCCATACATGCATACATACTAATTTGTCTTTTCATATTGTTAGATACTACTAACATCTAGTTAAAGTGGTAGTCCAGAACTCTGAACCCCATTAATCTGGTGCATCTTTCCTAAACACCACTCAACAGCTATTAGGAAAGTTCTACCCCCCAAAAAAAAAATACAACATACTTACACAGACACACATGTATGCAGATGCTCACACACATGCACAGGCTGCCAGGGAAAGCACTGGGCAGGGCAAGGCACAACCATATCACACTTAATTGTGAGCCTAAGTCAGACATGCCAGAGGCCTTTTACAAGAAAATGTAGTGTGCCCCCAGCTGCCATTTCCACCACATTGTAAGACAGTCTGTGAATCTCTCAGAAAATGTAGATGCCTGAAATTAACATAAGTGTTCGGGGGTCTTTGTTTGCTTTTTCCTTTTAATATATTTCTTTTTCTTTTAACATAAGAACTGTGACCTCACATATTCACATCCTTTCAGAAACTGATGTTTTAAGAAAGACTTCTAGCTAAAAAAGGAGGAAGAGTTGGGAACAGTGGGAAGAGCACAGAAGTTGGGATGTAAAACTAAATGTAATTGTTGTTCGGGTTCAGATCTCTGCTAAATGTCTTCTCTATGCAAAATATCTAGAATTCACCTGTGAACTGACTTTTTGCTACCATTGAAGAAAATAAAATTAAGTACTTTTGCCATTCCATTTAAAAGGTTTATTTATTTGAAATATTGTGAAAATGTTGCTTGTGAAATACAAGTGCATGAATCAAGTTCATATCAATTATGAGAATCATGTAACTGGTATTCATCAAAGATTTTCCCCAAAGACTTAAACATTAAAGTCTTTGTGGCAAGAGCCTTGATTAGCTTCTTGAGTGTCAAAAATTGTATAAACAAACATAATCTAGTGGTAGGACAAGGGGTAATGGCTTTAAACTTAAACAGGGGAACTTTAGGTTAGATATAAGGAAGAAGTTCTTCACAGTGAGGGTGGTGAGGCACTGGAATGGGTTGCCCAAGGAAGTTGTGAATGCTCCAACCCTGACGGTGTTCAAGGCCAGGCTAAGGCTGGACAGAGCCTTTTGCAACATAGTTTAGTGTGAGGTTTCCCTGCTCATGGCAGGGGGGTTGGAACTAGATGATCTTAAGGTCCTTTCCAACCCTAACTATTCTATGATTCTATGATTCTATAACATACCAACCTCAAGATGCAAACAATATTGATAAGTAGACATTCAAATGAGCCATTCGTAGATGTTCTGACATTAAACAGCATAGCTATTATATACAATCTGTATAAAAAAAATTACTTCAGTGATGTAAATTCTCACATTTGAAATTAAATGGTGCATTTCTGCGTTGAAGGTCATAGTGGATATATGTTCCCCAAAATATACAAGAGTTTTCTGAAAAGAGAAGCTGCATTACTCTTTAGAGTAATTTATTTCTGTTACATGGAGCCAATGGCTCACAATTGCTTATACTTCTGAAGTGAACACACACTTTACTAACTCATACTCTTAATTTTTAAATTCTGGCCTTTGAGGCTAGATTTTCAAAGTAATATCTCCAGAGGTGAGTGGCCCTTTCCATTCAGATTAATTTATTCAGTTCTTGCAGTGCTTATGTACATGAATTCAAAGTGTCTCTGTATCCTTCTTTTGACAAGTAAAATTGGAGGCTGAGAAATCTGTGGTTGTACTCTCTGCCCACAAATGTCGAACAACAGAAGTATATGAGACATATAAATCACAATATTTCTCATACCTTCTTCTCCCCAAATTGAGACTGTAATGTATTCATGGTAGAAATGAAACAATATGGGTGGTTTTTTTCCCAGAAATTTTTGGGGGAAAGGTGCTTCTCACAGGTGCCAAAATTATTCAGTTTAACCTAGCAGTAGCAGCCAAAATGAAAACGGTGAAGCTCCAGTCCTTCTGAGATAAACTGACTCAGCAGTTCAGAAACATTTTGTTTTAACTCACTCGGAATAAAAGTTGAGCAAATGAAGGGCTGTATTCACAGATAGTGCCAACATAGACAGATTTATTTAGCCGACAGCATTGTAGTTAGATCAGCCTTTCCAAGGCTCAAAGCCTAAACTCAGGTCTTCACTCTGGCTGCAGAATTCTCAGGTTATTGTCTCCTCCTAACAATTGTCATTGCCAGTGCATGGGACGGAGAATACTGAAGTGTGTTGCTCTGTGTCTCCTTGTGTGGGCTACTTCCATGAGTTCATGGCACTCAAAGGCAAAATTACTGAAACATCATGGGAATTTGAATTCCAACCTACTCACTCCCTGAGCCACAAGAGGAAATGGAAAACTTCCCTGGATACATGGCCTCACTCAGCGTTTGCAGAGGAAAATCTGAATATATATCCCTCAATAGGTGAATTGGCTAATCACAAAACTACACTGCAAAAGTAATAGACATTATGAATATGGATCTTCACTTCTCTGTCATTTATTACCACTTTCAAAAGAGAATATGTTTTCAGGCTTGGGTTTTGGTTTTGGATTGTTGTTTTGGTTTTTTTTGAGGTTAAAAAAAATCATTCTGATGAAAACAACTATATATTTTTTTTTATTTTTTTTTAATTTACATCCAAACATTTGTCTCCTTTTAGCTACTGAAACGAAAAATCCATTATTCATTCATTCCTAGTTTCCTAGGTAATGGACTCTCTCTTACTGGATTATAAAAAATGTCAGCAAAGTTAGCTGCTTTTTTCAGTGTAGGATGTGGACAGGATGGCATGTAATCAGAACTATTTCTTCTCCTCAATTGAAGCATGTTAGCAGATTATGCATATGAGTTTATATCGTCACTTTGCATGCAATAACCATCACCCCTTTGACAAAAGCAAGATTTAGTTTGTCACAATTGTCAATCTAGCAGCTTTCAAGAACACTATTTTATCTTTCTTTGTTTTTAGCACGTACCCTAATAGAAATTTCCAAGCTCTAAAGTAGGCAAGGTTCAATAGCATATGACTTTCAGCTGGAGTACAGATCAGTTCTTATTCTATCTGAGTCAGTTCATGCCAACTGCTCAGCTTCCTAGTGGAAGTAATAGAATCATAGAATCATAGAATAGTTA
>NW_009914001.1:0-5002 GCF_000696875.1 Nestor notabilis
CCAGGGGAGGTTTAGACTGGAGATTAGGAACTTCATCAGGAATGTCTTCACTGAAGGGTGCTCAGGTGTTGGAACAGGCTGCCCAGGGCAGAGGTGGAGTCACCACTGGAAGTGTTTGAAAATCACTTGTGGATGAGGCCCTCAGTGACATGATTTAGTGGTGGCCATGGTGGGAGTCCTGGGGTAACAGTTGGACTTGATGATCCTAAAGGTGCAGGAGATACAGACAACACGACAACCAATATGATTAAATGCTGACACTTTATTGAGCCCAAATAGCTGTTTATATAATGTTTCTAACTGTCCACACGAACACTATACAATCCCGATTGGCTAAGTCCACTAATGCACGCACATAAATACAGCTCATGATAGGCTTAAGCTTTCAGTACATGCAAAGGCTTTAGCAGTCCTAAAGTATGCAGAGTTTCTTGTTACCTAACCGGGAGTTGTCTTTCTCAAGCTAACTCCCTCATTCCGCAGCTGCAAATATTCTTTAAATAACCTTGTCACTAGGCCTTGGTGCCTAACTCAGACTCTTGCTATTGACATGAGTCCTGGATCGCTCATGTGCCCATTTTGTTCCAAATAGGCCTCCACATAAAGGTCTTTTCCAACCTATTTGATTCTATGATTGGAAAGGCATAAATCCACCCTGTCAGGTTTCTCATCTGTACACGGTGGGTTTTGCACTGGTTCTAGACAGAAAAGCCTCCGTTTTAAAAAAGTAACAGAAACATCCAGTATGTGCGGGCTGAAAGTGGTCCCACAGGTCCCCAGGCTGCGGTTATTAATTCAGTATTTTCCTTAGCAGCTTTTGTGATGAGCCCCCACGCCGCACAGACAGCAGCACGAAGGGTCTTCCCTTTGTCAGTGTCTCCAGGCAGTGGTGGTGTTCCCTGCCTCCCGCACATAAATCGTGTAAATATCAGCAAATGAGAAACTGCCTAAGTGTGCTTTCCTGGCCAGCAATAATTTGTTTCAGCCCATATATATCGGAGCTAGCCTCAAGTGCAGCTGTGCAGTTGAATGGAGGAGACTTCAGCCCAGAAAGGGACCACAGTGCTGGTGAAGCTGGAACTGCTGCCACAGCGGTTGTGTATTGTACATACTTCCCCAATGGTGGGTAAGAAGCCTGTGCTGAAATAATGGAAGAAAATGGTCAGCAAAAGGTTTGGGTAGTGGTTTGCAAGTTCTGTTATGCTTCTAAGAGCAGAAAAATAGGTTATCTCTTGCATGCAGATCGATTTCAGCTTATGTGGTCATGATGCAGTTAGAATGAAAGAATACATGTTGAGAAGAGTAGCTAGGAAAAGCAAAAATGAGTAAAAAAATGCCCTCTAGTATTTTACAAGGGATAGTTTCTGAGGTTCACTTCTTCCTGTGGTAATACACATTACCTCTTCTGCCTAGCTAAGGTGCACAGTAGTGTTAACTACAAATGCCTAAAAAATCCAAAGAGGATGTCTACTTTAATGTTTTGAAGTGCAAGTTGTTTTAAATTCTCCAGTGGCAGCTACCTCAGGTAGTTCTGCCCCACACTCTGAGGGGATATGCCGTAGTGTAATGCAGAAAAAACCCATTATAGAATCACAGAGTCACAGGATGGTTTGGGTTTGAAGGGACTTTTCGAGATCATCTAGTCCAACCCTCTGCCACGGGCAGGAACATCTCTCACTAGGTCAGGTTGCTCAAGGTTCCATCCAGCCTGGCCTTGAACACTTCCACACCTGTAGGACTGGATAGAGTAGGTGAGTCAAAGCAGTGCCCCCTCCACCCTGGACATCTGCAAATCCCCTCGCCAGTGGTGTAAAGGACAGCAAGGACTCAGTCCTGCACGAGCTGCGTGTCACCTCGGGCCTGGCGGCTCTGTAGCGCTCCTCCATGTCTTGAAGGTGTTTGAAAAAGAACCTTTTCCTGCGGTTGCTGAAGATAAGGCACAGCAGATGCCAAAGGCAGTTGGTCAGACAGATGGAGGAGGTGGACAGATACAGAGATAGGAATGGAGAGTAAACATGTTGTTCACAGCCACCTACCTAAGCTCTGCTCAACTCCCTTTCAAACCTTTCCTACGCAGCACCTGGCTGTATCAGGGACACAGGGTGCCCACGTGGGGCCAGGCTTTCGTCTCAGCTCTGCGCCGCAGCATTTCAAGAGCACAGAGCAGAGCCCTCCTGCAGGGAAATGCCTGGTGGAATATGTGATCAGCCATGCTCACACACCGAGTAACACAAACAGTAGAGACGGCCACTCAGATGTAAGATGGATGTAAAAGGTTTTAATTACTTGCTACTTGGCTGGGGTTTTTCCTCACTTTTCTCACAGGCTTTGGGTCCGAATCCCCAGTTGTGTCACTTTTATTGATCAAAACTGCTCTTGGGCTAAGCGTACAGCATTTTCCATTCACTGGTGGTGAATTAGTATCGAAAAGCCTTCCACCCCACGAATATGTGTGCGAGCTTGCTTGACATTAATTACCCCAGTTATGTAACAGGCAATTTCCATAATGAGCTTATTGCATCATTTATGTTTTTAAAAGTTGTTGACAGGATTTCAGGGCCGGGATTACTCTGTAAGAGATTTTCTGCCTGAAAAGGTAACTCAGAGATGTTGGTTTATTCCTATCCATTTCACCACAACCAGTGCAGTGTCTGTATCTATAGCTGAGGGTCTGTCTTAAATGAAGGGATCACGTAAGCTTACAGCACAGAGAGAGAAGACAACAAACAGCAGGTAACTGATGCTTTGTTGCTGGCCTCACTATAATACACATGATGGTTTATTCCCCTTCATCTTGCAAAGCAGGAACATTTTTCAAGTGAGGTAGTTCAACGAGTTGGCGAGCCCGGTGGCTTCCAGACCAGGCCCTTCCTGAAGTTTTATTACCAAAGCAACAACTGAAGTTGCATGTAGTTTTCTGTGCTGTGTGACTGTATGCCCTCAATTTGAAATGACCAGTTTAGGATCCTTTGTTAAATATTAAAAGAAGCTGCTGTGAGAACATTTCTTCAGGGAGTGTCCAAGTTTTTAGACTTACCCAGAAATAATTTTCACTTGGGAAAGCCAAGATTATCCCTAGAAAACTGCAATTTTGTTTAGCCAGTGGTGTCTCTGTGTGCCTGAGAGCCCTGCGCATTCTTTTTTCGCTAATAAAGGTTCCTTTTAGAATCTATATTCCTAAATGTGAACTGATTTAAACTGGTTTAGTGTTGTTAAACCAGGCCAGCTTGCACAGAGCTGTGCCTGCTCTCACATATAAAAAGAAGGGGCATGAGCTGGCCTGCTGTCTGTACTGTTACACTAGTACTGGGCCTGTTTAAGGTAACTTTAAATAAGTTTTATCCTTGTCAGCATAGCACAGGTTATTCCTGTGCAACGCATGTAAAGCCGGCTTGACTGGGTATGGCTGTGGCGTGGAACACTGAGAGCAACCAGTTCTGGGTGAAAGAAGGTCGCAACATCACCCACTTGTTTTGAGGGTGAGGAAAGGTTTTTACACAGTGACTGCCTCATTGGAATACCACTCGTCTGAGGTTGTGGATTGATGATGATGGAGCCTATGGCTCTGAGCACTGTGAGCGGTAAGAGCTCTCACTCCATCCCAAAGGTAGCTGGAAGAAGCAGGAGGCTGGACCCTCTACAACAGCTTTTCTCAGGGCTGTGTTCACCTTACCCTGGGTTCATTCACGCCAAGGGTGAAACTGTCCCAGCAGTGCCGTGCATACACTTGAACACTCCTCTGAGAGCGCAAGCAGCCCCTCAGCCACACTCTCTTCTGGGAACTGGTGTGTCTGCTCAGCAGTGCCCTGGCTTGCACCCCTGTCCCAGCACCAAGGCAGCTTCCGCTGCAGGCTCCTGGTATTGCAGGTACCTCCGGCACAAGTGTGGCTGCTGTCCTGTCGGGAAGGCACACATCACCGACTGGGACTCTTGCTGCTGGGAGAAATCAAAGCAGGCAACAGCTGTGTAGTTAGAGGCAGCTTCCAAGCCCTGCAGCTCTGAAACGTTCATGTCAGACAGCAGGAGCACGACAGCTGTGTAGCAGGGGTGAAGCATGTTCAGGACACGAGAGGAAAAGAGGTGATCCAGGCAAAAAGAAGCGAGCTAGTGACCAGAGTCAAATACACTATTTTACTACATGTTCCTAGGGTTTTAAAGTACTTAGAAAATGGTATCAATTGTAATTGTACAGCATTTAATTTGCAGCAGCTCTAGAAACGTGAATCCAGCCGGTTTGGTTCTGCCGAGAATGCAAAACAAACTGCACAAGACTGTTCCTGTACTGAAGCGTTCTTGTTACACAGACTTTGCAGCAATGCTTAAATACGTCATTGTCATGCATGCAGGGAAACAAGAGTGCTTCAGTTCCCTAAACTTTCCGACACATCTGAAATGGTAACCTCTGCTTCTGGCTTAAAGCTGGTAGCATCAAGGAGACAGAATGTGGGCTGCAGTGTATACCTGATGATAGACAGACTGTCAGACATTACCAACATCAAGCATGGGAGCTGAACTACAGGTGAGGAAAAAGGGAAACACAGGCTCCAGCAAAAGACCTGGGGGTTAAGTTAGTTCTCCCACTTGGGCAAACTGTGTGTTGATGCAGCTTCAAGGAGGATAAAGAGGTAAGGGCTTATGCCAACCATGTGGCAAGTTCTGGTGTCACATCCTGTAAGAAGGGAAATATAACCCCTATTTTCAAGAAGGGGAAGGTGGAAGACCCAGGAAACTACAGACCAGTCAGTCTTACCTCTGTGCCCGGCAAAATCCTGGAGCAGATTCTCCTGGAAAGAATGCTGAGGCACATGAAAAACAGCGAGGTGGTTGGTGACAGCCAGCATGGTTTCACTAAGGGGAAATCCTGCCTGACCAATTTGGTGGCCTTCTATGATGGGGCTACGGGACTGATGGACAGCAGCACAGCAGTTGACGTCATCTACCTGGACTTGTGCAGGGCATTCGACACTGTCCCACATGACCTCCTTGTCTCTAAATTGGAGAG
>NW_009914001.1:5119-5402 GCF_000696875.1 Nestor notabilis
ACTTGTCTGTGTCAACATCTTTGTCAGTGACATGGACAGTGGGATTGAGTGCACCCTTAGCAAGTTTGCCGACGACACCAAGCTGTGTGGCTCGGTTGATGCGCTGGAGGGAAGGGATGCCATCCAGAGGGACCTGGACATGCTTGTGAGGTGGCCAATGCCAACCTCATGAAGTTTAACCAAGACAAGTGCAAGGTCCTACACCTGGGTAGGCACAACCCCCGGCACAGCTACAGGCTGGGTGGAGAAGGCACTCAAAGCAGCCCTGAGGAGAAGGACTTGG
>NW_009914002.1:0-4439 GCF_000696875.1 Nestor notabilis
CTATCTGTCTGTAGAGCGCTTCATCCACGGAGTTCTCCTGGTCAGGTGGTCTGTAGCAGATCCCTGCAGTAATGTCCCCCACTGCTCTTCTCCCTTTGACCGTGATCCATAAGCTCTCTGTTGACTCATCACCTATCCCCAGACAGAGTTCCATACTCTCCAGCCTATCACTGACATAAATAGCAACTTCCCCTCCCCGTCTGCCAGGCCTGTCTTTTCTAAAGAGCCGATAACTGTCCATTCCAACACTCCAGTCATAGGAGCCATCCCACCATGTTTCTGTGATACCAATGACATTGTAACAGGATAACACTGATACAGAGAATGTTCACTTTCTCCATCTTTCAGCTTTGGACCAGGATTTTTGCACCTATTTGCTCTGTACATTACTTAGGGTATTTTTCTCCTGCTTAAGTCAACAGGCTAGTACAGTATGACTGAAGAAGCTTTATTTTGAGTAGCTCATCATGTTCTTCTGCTGTATTGCCCTTTATAGCTCTGATCTCTGCAAAATCTTCCTTCATCCTGCTGATACTCCTGGATCATCAAGTTCTCTGTGAGCTCAAATGTTTTACATTGGTTTCTCATCTACTTTTGTCCAGCCCCTGGAAGCTCTGCTACTCCATCCTTATTTCCTGGACAGGGAGGAAGCTTCCTGCTGTAGAGGGACTCTGACCTCTATGTCCTCTATCTCTATCTGTTGTCCCCACCCTGGAGAGAGGGATGAGCCTCTGAGGAGAGGTTCCTTTCCTCCTCCTGACCCTATTAGAAGGGGCTTCCAGGCATAGGAGGAGATGGTGTCCTGGCAGCCATGCATCTCCAAGAAGTCCAGTGTGAGAATAACATAACAAGGGATCCAAGCCCAGGGGAGGCAGAAGAGCCTGACTCACTAACCTTGCAAGGGAACATGAGCAACACTGCTGCAGCGCCATCCCCAGCACATAGTACATTCTGAGGGGATGCCAGAAAGACACTACCTGCCATGGAGATGTGCAGAAATGGCAGTGCTGGGGCTGGTGGTCACTCAGCAACTCCCAGCAAATGGGGCAAGGCTAGCAAGCAGGAGCCCCAGAGCTTGAGGCTGGATTCCAAAACCTGGATGTTGGGCCTAAGATGAAAACCTGGGGTCCCTAGAATATAATAGCCATCATGAATTATGGAGCACAGAGGCTGTCATGTTAGATTAAACAAATGGTTTGTCTAGCTCAGAGCTACTCCCTGGCAGTGGTCAGCAGCACAAATTCAGCCTGCCTAAATGGCCAAAACAAAGTGCTGGGCTAGGATCCAGAGCTAGGGAGTGATCTGATTTTCAGTTTCTGAATATTTGGTTGATATTCTGATGTCATATATCATCTAAAAAGCTCTTCCTTCTTCCCATCTCTATGACTTATCACTCCTCCTCTTCCATTTCTCAGCAATAGCAGTGATTATAAGGAAGTATCAGCACCTGAAAGCTGCATCAGAGGGAAGAACCAAGTGTCTGATTACACTCTCTGCCCAGGGAGCGGTGTTTGGTGTCAGCTTTTACCTGACTCATGGTGAAGCTGACTTTCCTTACTGTCCAGTTTAGGGAAATTTAGATGGGGGTTAAATCTCCAACCATTCTCCCTATAATAGAAGAGCATAGGTAAAATATCTCTCTGGATGTATAGGTATCCCTCCTGACCTGACCTGAAACTCTGGCTGGACAGTAATTCCTACAGCCACGTGCTCTCCACATTTCTTTGATGATAGTCTTCTCCCTCCTTTTCAAAGTTAACAAAGCACCTAAGCCTGCATGTGCATTAAATTCCCATCCGGAGCATAACCCTTTCTGCTTTCCAGACTGGAGCATAAACATTGCAAATGAAATTGCCAATGGGTAAAGAATAAACAATCACTTTCTTAATTTTTTTTTAAAGGCACTTTAGTGCTTTTATCAGCAAAGCATTGTGTCCATTAAGAAACAAATTAAGTCATTCTGCAGGCAAGCTAAGTGCTGTTCCCATGCCAGAATTAATACTGCCTCTTTCCACTGAGGATGTTTAAGGGTCCCTCCCCCATGCCCTGGGATTACAGCTACTTTTAGTTCATAGAGGGAGGATTAATCAGTGGAGCTCCTTTGCAGAGCTCCTGAAATAGAAATCACAAATCAGGGAGACTGGGAAGGAGCCTGGAAAGTGACAAATGTGAAATTATGTTGCACTTTGTTTGGCGTCTGTGCAGGGGAGATGGCTGCAGTGACTTACAGGTGCTTGCCTGATGCAGGGTGTAGCTAGTTCCTCTGGAAGGAGACCTGGAGTCGAGGGTGAGGGAAAGGCAGGGCAGGGAGTGTGGAGGGATGGCTGCAAACTTCAGCACCCAGACAAGGAGTTGTGAGACTTAACAGGTCTGTGTGTAGGAGGAGATAGTCAGAGGCAAGAGTTGAAACCACCACATTGCTCTCTGCCATCCAGAATGGAGATCCTGCTGCTGCTGTGAGATCAGATGCTGTAACTGCCACTTTCTTTTGGAGGTCTTTTGACACAGTGCCCCAAATCAAACTTTTCTAGATTCCTTTTCCCCAAACCCATAGATGCTGATTCTCAATCTGTCCCACTAAATACAAGACCAGAGTGTAGGATGGTCTGACTTGTTACTATTACTTGTTGTGCTGGGTTTGGCTGGGCTAGAGTTAATTTTCTTCATAGTAGCTAGTGTGGAGCTGTTTTGGATTTGGACTAGAAACAGTGTTGATGGTACAGGGATGTTTTAGTTACTGCTGAGCAGTGCTTACACTGTCAAGGCCTTTTCCGCCTCTCATACCACCCCACCAGCAATGGAGCCCTGTTTTCCTGGAGATGGCTAAACCCCTGCCTGACCATGGTTAAATAGCGAATGAATTCTTCGTTTTGCTTGGCTTGTGCACAGCTTTTGCTTTTCCTATTAAACTGTCTTTATCTCAAGCCACGAGTTTTCTCACTTTTACCCTTTTGATTCTTCCCCCCATTTCCAACCTGGAGGGGAGTGAGCAAGTAGCTGTGTGGTGCTTAGTTGCCGTCTGGGGCTAAACCACGACACCCGCCTACACTTGGACCCATTTAACCTTGTCAGAAGGGTTCTGGTATTTCATCCCCAGTCCATCCCCTGGTGATGCTGCAGCTGTCCAGATGTAATACAGGTGTGCAGCAAAGGAAGAATTAATGCAGTTCATTTTCATGTAAGCGGTACCATTATAGTCCCTTTATACCAGTTAAAGTGTGACTGTGGAGGAGGAGGGAATACTACTTTAATTACATTGGCTTTGAAGCTAATATAGTTAAGTCAGTATGAAAAATTATGTGCAGACTATCCCTAAGGGTCTAAATTGAAACAATTCCTATTGAAGAAAAAGTCTAATAGAGAAAACCATTGACAAGATGGTGTAAGAAACAGCTTCCCACTCAGTACATTTTGCCCAGCTAAAACTGTTGTATAAAGCTATACTGTGGAGCTGAACATTTTCAGTAGCTGAAGGAAAGAGACAGAGCCTATCCTGGAACTTTATTACGGTTCCCCTGTGGTATTACTTCGAGCAGGATGAGGTGATAGCCTGACCCCTAGAAGAAAAGGTGCACCACTGTTTTACAAGGACACCTGAGGCTCCTAATTGGCAGTCATGAAACTGTCAAGAAAATCAAACAATCAGTGCTTGTGATCTTTATCTGACCACACGTGGGACCCCAGTATTTGCCCCGTTAGATCATCAGAGGAGTTTTGCATTATCTGTTGGTTTTCCCCACAAACTCATGAACTTGTCTCAGAAAATCAGATCCAAAAAATATCCCAGAATGATTCTAAGTCCTTGTTTTTTTCAGTGCAAAAAATATAGTGGGAATTATCCTTAGTTTCTAACAGTTTCAACTGCATATATCACTGGATGCATTAATTTAACCCCATTGTTCAGGGCAAGAAGGTGTGATTGAAACACTTCTCTTCCCCCATGGGTGGTTTATGCACAGAACCAAAACACACCCCCAGGTGTGTGTTGATGGCCAGGCCCATCCTGGATCTAAGTGCAAGAGAGAGCAGATGCTCTGCCTAGCTTTGGCAGTCAGGGACCTGCAGATATCCTGATGTGCTCGCACATCCTCATCTGCCTGTGCTGTATCGGGATGGAAAGCTGCAGCAGTCTCTGCAGCTTCACCTTGCCTCCGAATGACAATGGGGTCTAGCTAGCAAAATCTTCAGCTGTACATGGGGAAAGATGGCATCTTTCTGCTCCCCTGTACCTCAACTATTTACAGCAGGTACTGAGTCACAGGCACACGTGATCCAGATATAGACTCTCTTGCGCAAAAAGCTCATGGCACAAACACAGAAGTTTCAGTATTTTCTTTACACTGTCTCTCATTTAGGCAGCTCAGGTTTTTTAAACTGTGCATATTCAGGCTGGTACCTTCTGCACATCACTTCATAGAATCATAGAATCATAGAATCAT
>NW_009914003.1:0-1400 GCF_000696875.1 Nestor notabilis
TTCACCGACTGCTGCCTAATTCCATGTTCTTTACATTTAGTGCAGCCACTCCTCAAAGCAGGACTAGGACATAGTCTAAAACACTAAAAGTAACCGGTGTGTTCCTGGCCAAATATTATGCTGGGTCTTTCTGTCCTGTGCCTGGAGTAATGTTGCCTCAGATTATGCACATCGAAATTGGAAATGCCTTGCAGAATTCCCATTTTTCTATATGTTGTGGTTTAAACCCAGCCGGCAACTTGGAACCACGCAGCCGCTCGCTCACTCTCCCCCTTTTCCTTCCTCCCCCCCGCTCCCGGCGGGATGGGGAGGAGAATCGACGGCATGTAACTCCCACGAGTTGACATAACAGCTCTCCAGTAACTAAGGTATAATACAAACCACTACTGCTACCAACAATAATGATAAGAGGAATAAGGACAAAACCGCTCGCCCCCCGCCGACCGATACCCAGCCCGACCCGAGCAGTGATCTGGGCCTTCCGGGTAACTCCCCCCAGTTTCTATACTGGGCATGACGTGCTGTGGTATGGAATACCCCTTTGGCCAGTTTGGGTCAGGTGTCCTGCCTCTGCTTCCTCCTGGCTTCCCCTCCTCTCTGGCAAAGCATGAGACTGAGAAAGTCCTTGGTCAGAGTAAACATTACTTAGCAACAACTAAAAACATCGGTGTTATCAGCATTGTTCTCAGACTGAAAGTCAAAAACACAGCACTGCACCCGCTACTAAGAAGGAGAAAAAATGACTGCTGTAGCTGAACCCAGGACACTATAGGTCTTTGTTGGTATGTTCGGGTGGTTTTGCCTGATTGTGACTTTAGCTACCCTTCAATTATGAGACCTGGCACAACACACCACTGTAACCACTGTATAGCTCTGTCTAGTGCATCCTGTGACTAGGGAAACCCAGGACTGTCGTCATTTTATTGGATCAAGGACAAAATTGCTAAAAATTAGGATTTTCTTACTTTTATTAGGTTAACTTGTATCTCTTTTATGAAGTTTCTCAAGAAGAAAACCATGTTTTAGGGAATCAACATTTTCTTTTGGCTGTCTTTACAACATAGCAGCTCAACTATTGCCTGGGCTAATTAAGTTGGAGGAGGAACGTAATCCATACCAACAATAGTTCTGCAAAGCCTGCTTTTCCATACATACAAACTCCCCAAGCAATGTAATGATGACCTAAAGCAATTACAGGATTTCTTAAGTATCATTTCTCCTGCCAGCAATAGATAAATTGACACAGTTCCCCACAGTGCTACTTTATAGCCTGGATCAGAAGAGGATTATAATTTTCACATTCTTTCTATTTGTTTTTTTGGGGGGGTTGTTGTTGGTGGCAGGTGGTTGTTTCTCTGGACTCAGAGATAGCCTGAAGATAAAAACAGGTTCTGTACCTC
>NW_009914003.1:1431-5506 GCF_000696875.1 Nestor notabilis
ATTCAGACAGCATGCCACCCATTTTTTAGCCTGGTAGGCAGTATGAAAACAAGGTCTCTGTCTGCGTCCCAAGTTCCAATAACTTTGAAGGTGTTAACCAGCTTCAGCAGAATTTGAGAGAGAATAATATTTATACTAAATTTCATAAAAATAGATAAGCAGGCAAAGGAGACACTAGGGATCAAATATTTCTAGCAAAAAAAAATTTCTAGCCAGTCAGCAAATTTCTACAAATTCCCATTTCTGAAAGTGGCAGCCTGCATGTTGCTGCCAAAATTCTCCACAGGAGGAGATGCTCAGTATATGCAGTTGTAACAAAAAATATTATTATAATTCAGGTAAATAGTCAGCCAACTGAGAGGCAAATCCATAGGAAACCAGGCTTCATTACCTTCAGTGTTCACAGAACTAGTGGCTTTTTTTTCTGAAGGATGAAATAAATGTGGGCAGTTTGAAGGTTCGTCAGATAACCAATGTTAGTGGATTGTCACTCATCAATTAGAAGTAAATATAATTTTTCACTGATACTTCTAAGGCCTATGTCTCTTGAAGGTGCTCACAGGAGCTGTGAGGCTGCACACTGGCACAATTGGCTGCTACAGGGGTTGCTAGGTACAGCCCTTTCAAGGACCTCACTCACATATCACTTACCCAGCCATAAAACTCAACTTGAAACCAGATTCATCACTTGGATTTCTTTACTGTTGTACTACTGGAAGTACAAACTGCTCCAGTTTAGTGATCTATGAGAACTAAGAGCTCGTATTACTTGCAGCTGTCCCATAACTCAGTCCAAAGGTGATGATCTCAGCTTCTCTCTCTGCCATCTGAGCGTTTCTATTTCATAGGCTCCTACTAGCACTAGTATTGCATACCATCCCTCTCCCATGCATTTCTGAACTGATTTATTTCCATGTCTGTGTTTAAGCACACAATCCTCATCCAGACATAATCTATTCAGTTCATGAACCAGCAATATTGAATGTTGTGCAGTCTGTACTTCCTTACTGCAAAATACCCTTTCCATAATCACAGGAACCATGTCTTGATTAATCCAAGCTCAGTGGCCCATTTCAGTAACACTTTTAAGCACCTCGTTGCATATTTAAGCACTTCTAATGTGCTTCTAATGTGTATATCTTGTTATTGTGTATTTTTCACGTTTTTCAAGCCTGCAGTCAGTATGACACTTTATATTATTTTTTATTCTCAGTTTACATTGCATTACTTTAGCCTATAGCAAATAAATTGTATTTAAGATAAGCTGAGGATTTACAGATGAGCTTGAGGCCACTAATGGGTGAGATGGAACCTTCCAGTGTCTCAATTTCTCTTTCTAAAACACCACCTTTAACACGTACTTTCTAAGTGAAATAACAGAAAGCAAACAGATATCCAGAGATATGTTCTCCTCCCTCATGACAGCTAGAAAGAGAAAAAAAAACAAACCACCCTGTTTATGTCAAAGCTACAGAGGAAAAGCTATGTTGCTTCTATCATGGCAAGGGAAACACTCTCTCTGGTAACTTTGTAACATCCTTACCTGAACAGGACCTTACAGATTAGTTTGAGGGCTAGAAGTATTGGATAAAAACTGCTGCAGTTTAAGGTGCAAAATTCTGATACAATAAAAATCTTTATGATAGGAATATTTCTATTGAATAGATTTGCACTGAGAGAATTTGTCAGACTGAGTAACTTTATGTTGCCAGAACTCAGTGTGAACTCCCAAAGCTGTTCCGAAACTCTTTTTGCTAGAACCTTTTTGGACATGCCCCTGGTTGTGTGATGATTCAGGTCAATGTGCCTGTCTGCCATTATTTAAAACAATATAAAAGGCAAAGACTTGGTGTTCCCCCTTTCTGTTTGGATATATGAAAGCTATGACAAGTTTTTACACTGTGCTTTGTGCTCCTTTGATCAACATAAAGCTGAACCAGAACCAAAAACAACAGCTAGTGAAACTAACAGCCAGGCCTGAGCCTACAAAATTCACATTGTGAATTTTCTAATACTAGAATGTCTAGTGAATTTTCTAGGCATTATGACATTTTCTAGTACTCTAAAGCAAGATACAAACCCCATGGTTTGTATCCTGAGCATGCCAGGGATCTGATCATTCAAGGTATCTTCACACATCATTTTATAGTTAGGAGTCCACAAAGTACCGTGGTCAACCTTGCTGCACAGAGTGCTCTGTATGGGCACCTCAGGAACCTTGAACAGCGACAGGCCAAAGATTCAGATGAAGGTCTACCAGAGGAAGAAGGGACACGCCAGCCTTTGCCAGTACTGCCAGGAGCTTGACCATGCCTGACTGGAGGAGTAAAGCAGCCAGCAAGCAACATGCACAACTTTCCTTTACTTGAATTATATAATGAAGGCTAGGGACTATTGCTAGCCAAGATGACTTAAACTCCCAGAAAACACCAAAAAATTCCAAGGATTAAGGGAATAAATGGGCTGGAATTAACCCTGGTAAAGATATGTGCAGGCCTTTTTCCTCTAAGCACATTTTTTCATAGGGGAAGGTTATTTTCTGTGCTGATCACTTGCTGGACCTGCAGCCAGGTGCTGGGCATGCTGCTGGCAGGGCTGTACTGCAGGTGATCTCACCCCTGCACCAGTTCCGAGTGGCTGTTGGAGGCAGCCTGTCTCGTTGGAGTCAGCCTGTCTCCTTCCAGCCTCACGAGCAGCCTGGCACCCTGCCCCAGCCTCGTGATCACTCTAAGCTGTCACAAGGACCTTGCTTCCTTCTCCTTTCCCTCAAGCCCTGCCCCAGTGCTTGCCCTTTGATATGTGGTGTGAATCACAAGGTTTCGTTCCTGATTCATTCCTGCAGCTGGGATGACGCTCTCACACCGGGCAGTTCTCCCTGGTGCCCAGCCTCCTTTGTCTGAGCTATGTCCCCTCTGTGCAGCTCTCCACCCTTTGGTGCCCCCACATCCCCACAGAGGAGCAGTCTGCTGTGTTGCCATGGACTCTGAGCAGCGGTTTTCATAGACCACAGGCAGGCACATGATGAGCAACAATTGCAAGTTACTCGCTTCCAGTGTACTTCATTTTGCCCTGGCAAATTGCTTGGATGATATCTCACTTACCTGTGCCCTGCATAACCATCAGCTGTACAAGCAGCCTTGTATAACATGGCATAGAATCACAGAATGGTTTGGGTTGGAAGGGATGTGAAAGATCATCTAGTTCCAAGCTGGCCTTGAACACTGCCAGGGATGGGGCAGCCACAACTTCTCTGGGCAACCTGTGCCAGTGCCTCAGACCCCTCACAGTAAAGAGCTTCTTCCCAATGTCCAAGGTGGCCTTTGAACCCGGCGAGGGAGGGGCCAGCCACAACTTCTCTGGGCAACCTGTGCCAGTGCCTCAGCACCCTCACAGTAAAGAGCTTCTTCCCAATGTCTAATCTGAACCTATCCTTTGTCAGTTTAAAGCCATTTTCCCTTGTCCTGTCACTATGTGCCCTTGTAAAAAACCCCTCTCCGGATTTCTTGTAGGCCTCCTTTAGGGGGGCATGAGTTGTAAAACTCGTGAGTTATAAAACTGAATTTTAGTGGTACTGTGCCTCGCTTCTTTGCTGACCTACCATAGCTTTCCTCGAGCATTTAGTATCCCTTCAGCAGTGTGGCGAGTTAGTTCCACCAGAGCTATCAAAAAGGGAACAGAAAATAACCGTGGTGGCTTACTAGGCACCACGAAGCAAACTCAGCTGCGGAAAGAAAAATCCCCGCTTCTTCCCGTTGACGAGCGCAACGCAGAGCCGATGTGCAGGGGGAAGGAGTCCTCACACCGGCGGCCAGAGCAGAGAACGGCGGCGGACAGAGGAACTTAGTGAGGGGAACTCTGACCCCCGCCCCTCAGTTGCGGGGAGGAGCTGCGCCGCCACCTGATTTCCCCTTCCCTACCCCCTGCGGCCGGGGAGCGCCCCGAACCGCTCCGCCTGGGCACAACCTCATGCTCGGACGCTGGTTCTGTGCGATTCCCGCGCTCAGAGAGCGGGCGCGGTCCGACCAAGCATGGCAGAAGAACAGCGGAAACCCCCCTGCCCAGCTCCCGCGTAAAA